>NC_135448.1:14878608-15058608 GCF_051991255.1 Vanacampus margaritifer | reverse complement strand
TCATATTTCAATAAAGTTATGTCAAGTATTAAACTACTCCATCTCTGACTCAAGACATTACTAACAGTCTTGGGTCCAAACCAGCATGAAACGAGCTGGAAATAGAACATGAAATACCGAACCTTTCACAAAGACGCGCATGCTTTTGCAGTTTCACATTCTCATTTCCAGATATATCGAGTTGTTGCGCACACCATGTAAAAAAAAAAAAACACGAAAAACTGTGAACATATTTGGCTCATAATCAGTGCTGTGATTCTAAGAAAAGTGAAAGAAACCGTACCGACATCCATTGTGGGGAAAATGGTGGAGCGAAAGCAAAGCAGAGGTTGGGACTGGAGACATTTTGGCCCGAGATTGTCAGCGAGGAATCAGTGAATAACTTGGCATGTTTCTTTGTGGTGGGAACAGCATGGTCTGGAGACTTGAGCCAGAGCCCACAATGTCTAGCCTGAAAGGTTCTCTCATTAGAAAGATTGGAGCACTCGGCCTCATGGGAACTGCAAGCGCTCATATAAGAAGTCCTGGGAACGTTTTTAAGGCCGTTGCAGGTATATCATGTGGAGTTTGAAGATTTAATGTTCCCCGTCTCACATCGTTCATTTAGGCATTGATGGCGAAGGTTTTGCTTGGAACGACGCGGAGTGAACATCTCATCCTTTTGTGTTGTTTGAAAGCGTCTGAGAACATCCAGCGTGACACAAGTTGAGTATCCAGAGCCAGAAATGTCCTTTTAGAATAAATGCAACAGCAAGCCAACTTTCAAGGAGCTAAGCTTAGATGGGTTACGATGATACTTGATTTTTATAGCGCTTTTCCACTTACAAGGCCCTCAAAGCAATTTACATTTTGACTACAGTGGTACCTCGGCTCACGAACGCTTCAGCTCACGAACTTTTCGCCTCACGAACATTAAATTCGCGAGCATTTTGTCTCGGCTGACGAACTAGTTTTCGGCGGACGAACCAAATCTCGCGACACGTGAAATCACGAGAAGCTGACGCACGCTCACGGCGTCCCAGTTCGTCGCCCCCCTTTGTTTGAGTGCGGACGTGGTTTGTGTTCGGTAGACATTTTGGATCATTTTGGAGTACTTTTGGAGTGTACTTTTGCTACCATGGGACCGAAAAAGACCCCCACAAAAGGCTAGTGTTAAGCCTAAGAAGACATTGAAGAAAATTACGGTCGAGCAGAAGAAGGAGATCATCGACAAACACGAACGAGGTGCGCGTTTGTGTGACTTAGCGTCCCAGTACCAGTACGCTAAGTCTACCAACAGGTGTCAATTAAGAGGTTTTTAGTCAGCAACAAGGATAAAGAGTCTCCTAAGAAGCAAAGAAGAGAAGCCACATCGGAGGACTCTCCTTCCAAACAGTAACTCCCTCCCTCCCTCCCTCCTCCTCCCACTCCCTTCCATCAAGCCTTCAACTACTGTACCATCACAAAGGCAAGTTGCAAGTTTTGCAAATAAAAACACTTTTATTATACAGTACAGTGTATTTCTTTAATTACAATACAATAGCACATTTATTATACATAAAATAAGGTATATTTTGTGTAGTTTTAAGGCTTTTTTAGTAGAAAATTGTGTTTTATGGGGACCTGGGAACGGATTATTCTCATTTCAATGGTTTCCTATGGGAAATACTTGTTTGGAAGATGAACTTTTCGGCTCACATACTCTCTGTGGGAACCAATTAAGTTCGTGAGCCAAGGTACCACTGTACTCGTTCACCTACTGATGGGGTTCAGTATTTTGCTCAAGGGATCGTACCCACAACCTCAGGGTTGCGAGACGACCACTGAGCCACAACGCCCCGTACTAGTACATTAGTAGATAATATGATTTGTAAGAAACCACGGCGCCCAAAAGAAGACGGCCAAAAAAAACGTTTTGAACCAGAAAAATGTTTGATTTAAAAGATGCGCAGAATTAGCAACGTCTTTGCCTGACTTCTAAGTTGATCACTTCTTTTGGATTTTAAAATGATTGTAAATGATCCAAAATAAACCTTTAAAGCAACAAGGTCATCGAAACAGTCCATTACGAACAAGTCACGATATCAACGCATCGACAAATTATCCAAGTAAAGCTTCGCTCAAATCTTGCCCTTTTAAAAACGGCAAATTCCCCTTTTCGAGTTCAGCGCCCGATAACGCGAGCGTCTGACTTTATTGAGGAGAAACACATTTCGAAATTGACCACACTCACAAAGGAAGAACTGCCGCGGAATGTGAGGCATTTTCAGGCTGTCTCCGAGGTGTTCAGAAACAGAGAAAAAAAATCATTTGTAATGCAGTAGTGAAGACGTTATCACAAGGGAGTAAATGTAACGTTAAATATAAGGCAAACAAAACCAAATGTTAGAAAAAGCAGCCCAACGCCCTAAAAGGTTCCAGAGGAACACCCTCCATTAAAAAGTCAAAAAAAAAAAGTCACAGGTGTGTCCAGAGTGACTCCAGTCCTGAGCAAAGACCGTTACACGTTGGGTGTTTTAAAGCAACTCCGCTCTTTATTTGGATAAACTTTGCCTAATCAGTTTATGTTTTCAGACGAATGAACACCTTGTTGGGATTAGAAGTAAAAGTGGTGTGTGTGTGTGTGACCAAAATACCGTAGGTGAACACGAGGTAAGTCATACCCGCTTTGACTCAGCACTCCCACCCTAACAGAGCCTTGAATGGGGAATCTGTTCAACCGCTAACAGCGTTAGGCATCGCTTGCTCTGGCCACTTTTTCCAAAGTTATTTTTTTTTAAATAAAATACTCCACATCACTTCTCAAAGGTTAAGAGCGTTGTCATTCCCCAAAATATCCAATGTTCACCTCATCACGCGCAAGAAAGAAAAGGCTCACTGTGCTTGAGGATTAATCGTCGACATCAACACTGTAATGACTGTATTCATTTTTAACACTGGAGGCCAAAGGAATAAATACCCGAATTTAATAGCAACTTACAGAGCTACAGTATATTTCCATCCATTTTTATATAGCACCTTTTTGGGATGCTGCTGACTAGTGGGTAGTAGCACTTGAGCTTTAAATGTGAAAATTACAAATCTGTTTGCTTAAAGAGGAATTCATTCCAAACTTTGCATTACAATAATATGCAGCCCCAGTAGTCTAAACACGGTATTCTTATTAATATTGCTTTTTTTTCAGAATATAAATTAACACAGGTGGGCATCGTCATTGACTGGAATTGATGATCGATGGAAGTGCCCACCTTTTGGCGTGTGCTTCAGCACTTTCAGCGAATGCTTAAAAATGTGAAGCCTTAAAAACACGACTGAGCACTAGGTCAAGCAGTACTTCACACGGTTTTCTCAATCCGTATAGATTTTTGTGAGGCTTTGCTTTACCAAGCATTCGCTGAAAGTTCTGAAGCACACGCCAAAAGGTGGGCACTTCCATCAATCATCAATTCCCGTCAATGCCCATCTCTGCGAATTAAGCAGCAAAATCCAGCCGTTTTTACCTGTCTCAGGAGACGGCCATTTTGTCACTTGCTGTTGACTGAAGATGACATCACAGTCGCTCAGGGCTCAGCTCCGTGATTGGTCGATTGGTGATGAAACTAAAAAACTAATGTTTTTAGTTTTACGCGGCTCTGATGTCATTTTCAGTTGACAGCAAGTGACAAAATGGCCGCCTTAACTTAACTTACAATATTAATCAGAAATGGTGTTTTAGACTAATGGGGGCACATACAAAATCTAAAGAACATTTTTGGGCCGACTTGCCCTTTAAGTAATATTGACGCTTTATGCGTGTGTACGCGCAGTTCTCCGAGCCTCCACACACCTTCCAGAAAGTACATCCTGATAAATCAAGGCCTCTGATCTCCTGGCCAAGAATCTCAAGACTGCCTGGGCCACACCATCCAGGTCCACGGAACACGGAAACAGCGTCTGCGCCAGCAAGTATGCCAGGAATGCCATTAGACTCCATTTGTTTCTTGCGGTGGTGACAAGGCGGGGCAGGGCTTGGGGGTGTGAAGATTTTATCCCCCCCACCCGCCCAAAAAAAAAATGTTTGTACAACTGAAAAACAATCTACTTTTAACCGCGGCCACGTGTAGCACTCGGGTCTGGAGAGACCTCACACATGAGGAAATTAGCACAGCAGTATGCAGAAACACACTTAGTCCACACAGCACGACTACAGCGCTACATCAAAACGAATGCATCAACTGCAGTATAGACATGTGGAGAGTCATGTAAATGCTTGCGCTATATAGACATCAAACAAAGCAAAACAAAATTGCGGCACCGTTTTATATTCATGGAACAAGGAGTGAAACGGGAAGTGACTTACAATAGAGCCCAGTTTGCTATCCATTAATTAAAGCTAAAGGTCAAACTAGGTTAAAAGAGTATCTTCGGCGATGGGAAATAAGAATAGCTTAATTGACTGAACAAATTGTTCATGTGGTAAATGTGCTTAAATAAAAGGAGACAACCACAGGCAGAGTAACACAACTGGAATTTGTAAAGCCAGCATCTGAGAATATAATCGGATGTTGATCAAACATCCCCAAGAGGACATTTGACATCATAATTATAAGTTTGAAGCCCACAGTTTGGGGATTCGGATCTTTGTTGTGTTGTGGACCCTCTCCATAAATTCCAAATCTCCGCAGGGCCCCCAAAACACACTTGGGAGTCACTTGCTACTCTCTCGTCGTGATCGTTGGGGTTAGTCATTTATCAGAGTCGGCAGCAAAGATTACCGTTAGCCTGATTAGCCTTAACAGCAACCAACTAACTAAAATGCAAAATAATGTACAGTATAAAGGAATACCCACTCCCGAAAAAAAAAAAAAATCATAGGTTTCATTGAATTGTCCATCCATCCATCCATTTTCTTGGCCGCTTTTCCTCACAAGGGTCGCGGGGGTGCTGGAGCCTATCCCAGCTGGCTTCGGGCAGTAGGCGGGGTACACCCTGAACTGGTTGCCAGCCAATCGCAGTCATTGAATTGTATTTTATTGTATTTTACAAAAAACAATAACATGCTGTCTCGGTTGACATAAAATTGTTGTGGACATGGGCGGCAGGCTGGCGTGGCCGCTTTAGAGCGCCTCGTTGTCACAGTCTGAAAAAGCACCGCTATGACACAGTGGGCTATATTCCAGCCACCCGGGGCCTTTAAGCGTATATTTTTTTTCTTGGCACAAATGTAGTTACAGTATATGTAGGCAAAAGAAAGATTTCCAGGTCATAGTACTGGTATTTTATGACAGTCGAGCGAGGTCGAGTTTTTCCGCATTCAGCCCAGACGCTTTGATTCTTCATTTTATTTAGCCTGATTTGACATACCTGCCGGTTGTTTTGATCGTTCAAATTCGGCAGGGTTGTTAACAAACCTCTTCTCAATGGAACTTTAACATACTGCTATCCCATACAGACTAGCCAGGTGTATCCACAAAAGAGGCCTAATAGAAGACTTTTTTTTTTTTTTTGAAAGCCACACGTGTCTCGTATTGGCTATGGACCTGACTCTGGCAAATAACTTCCTCTTCAGGGTCAGGAAACGACGTACAAGGAATTAGATCATTCAGAAACAATGTCTATATTTTTACCCTTTTTATTTGAGGTTTGTGGTTTATAAACCCCAACCAGTGCATCATGAATCTTTGCCTTGTTTCGCTTGGTGCAGACACTCGACGTCAGCTGAATTTGATACTTATCATTATACGTTTCCGGGCAGGGGGGGGACTGCTCTTTGTCTTTTTTTTATTTTACAGAGCGTCAAGGGGGTAATTTTGATTAAGAAGGCCAAAATGTTAGAGGACTTTTTTTGCAAAAATTGGTTCAGGCAGTGTGGGAGGTAGAACTGGATACCGTCCTATACGGCACACTGTATATCTATAGCAGAAGGAAAAGGGAGACTGTCAAATGACAAGATTTACAAGTAATAAAGCTTGACAAGCAGCCAGTGTTTCTTTCAGAAGGAATTTTGCGGGATGAGGTCAAGAATCCCTTCGTTGGGGAAAAGCCTCAAGATGGATTGTCGGGTTCTGATAAGACTGCACCGACGGGAGGTGGCCTTCGTTTTTAGCATGTTTTCAAGTTTCACATGAAAAACAGACATTTTCATCTTCTTGTATTGTATCCTCTGTTTTTAGACTTCAATCACCAATATACCAAAGAACACCAAACACGAGTCGATAGAGTCATTTGTGCTACTCTTCCCACAAATACATATTCCATATAAATGGAGTTTAGCTCAAAGAGTAGCAATGCCGTTAATTAGTCCCCTAGATGAGCACAACTCAATTTTACTGATGGCATGAATAAACGTATATTTTTCTTCTTTTGCTCTTTCAATGGTTCACCTTATCTGCACTCTTCTTTGCGCTAACCGGCTGTGACCTCTTAGCTAGCAATGCTAGTGTGATTCATGACTCCAGATCAAACATTTTTGCTAAAGGATGCGGCAATAAAAGATCTTTGGGGTTGCTAGAACATGCTGTTGCGTTCCCTCTCATCCTTCACAGCAAGTGGCTATTAAAATACAGCTTGACCCTTGCCCTCGACTTGACCTGGAAGTTCAAATAAATTAAAACATCACTGCCTGGACGTTTTGTTTCTTTACCGTCTCCCACTTTTATAGTTTTTTTTTTCGTACAAGTCACTAGGGAATGAAAGGGCCAATTTGGGGAAGGCCAATATTTGTCGGGAAAAAAATGAAAACAGATGAATGCTGGCTGAGGGAAGGATGTTATCCTCCCAGTATCCCCCTGTGGTCTGGCCATATGCTTAACAATGTCAAATATTTCAGTTGCTTTCACAACACAATCTATCAGTTATGGACGTTTCCATGTCGTCCAGTCCAACACATTTTCATCTGGATTTATTTTTCCCATAGAGTCTCATCAGTTCAGTTCACGTTCAAACATAAATAAAAAGAACAAAAACAAGAGCATTCCTTATGGATGTTAAAAATGGAACGCACAAAAGGTTGGAGATTTTTATTAGCATCCAAGAGAAATTTTGCGAGGTCAGCGGTCGCCGCTGTTGGACCTGAGCGAGGGTCTGGCTCACAACCGCCGTTATAGTTCATTCCAAAATGTGTTTGATGCGGTCGAGGCCAGGACTCTCAAGTTCTTCCACATTAAGTATGGCCGACCATGCTGTTATAGACCTTGCGTTCGGTGAAACAAATTAATTGAGGGGAAATGTTTGACTCAAGTCTTCAGTTATTTTAATTGACCTGTTTTCACATTTGGAAGTTTCAAGTTATGTTGAGTGAAATGTAACTCAAAACAGTCATGAACTTCAGGCTAGCTTACGAAGCAATAAATCATCGGACTTTCATAAATCTTATTTGAATGTAACTATTTTTTTTTACCATCACTAGTGTTAATTTTATCCGCCATTTTTTTAAATTTTTTCTCAGAGTTAATCACGTTTGTTAGTTTTTTTTCATCTCGTTTTTGTTCATGAACTAAAATGTCCATAGATTTGAAGCCAGTTGAACGGTATGTGATTTTTTTTTCAATAGGTTTTAGGTGAAATAATGAATACACACTCACTCGCATGCACGCACATACACATAATCAGCCACATAATTTTTAAAAAGAAAAAAAGAAAAAAATATTTATTAAAAAAAAAAAAGAAAAAAGGAGAGCAATGATAATGACATGTCAAATCGGTAAAATTACCGAATGAACAATACTGAGCTCTCCAGGAAAGAAAAAAAAAAAAAAAGATTTTAAGCCAGTTTTTATTAAGTGAAGTACATTTTTGTCTCATCTTCATTAAAAAAAGCAATAAATCATCGGACTTTCATAAATCTTATTTGAATGTAACTATTTTTTTTTACCATCACTAGTGTTAATTGTATCCGCCATTTTTTTAAATTTTGTCTCAGAGTTAATCACGTTTGTTAGTTTTTTTTCATCTCGTTTTTGTTCATGAACTAAAATGTCCATAGATTTTAAGCCAGTTGAACGGTGTGGGATTTTTTTTTCAATAGGTTTTAGGTGAAATAATGAATACACACTCACTCGCACGCACGCACACACGCACATACACATTATCACCCACATAAAAAAAATAATAATAATAAAAAATATTTTTAAAAAAATTTATAAAATTTAAAAAAAAGGAGAGCTGTTGATGACATGTCATGTCATAGGTGAAATAATGAATACACACTCACTCGCACGCATGCACATACACATAATCAGCCACATAATTTTTAAAAATAAAAAATAAAAAAATAAAAAAATATTTATAAAAAAAAAAAAAAAAGGAGAGCAATGATGATGACATGTCAAATCGGTAAAATTACCGAATGAACAATACTGAGCTCTCCAGGAAAGAAAAAAAAAAAAAGATTTTAAGCCAGTTTTTATTAAGTGAAGTACATTTTTGTCTCATCTTCATTAAAAAAAGCAATAAATCATCGGACTTTCATAAATCTTATTTGAATGTAACTATTTTTTTTTACCATCACTAGTGTTAATTTTATCCGCCATTTTTTTAATTTTGTCTCAGAGTTAATCACGTTTGTTAGTTTTTTTTCATCTCGTTTTTGTTCATGAACTAAAATGTCCATAGATTTTAAGCCAGTTGAACGGTGTGGGATTTTTTTTTCAATAGGTTTTAGGTGAAATAATGAATACACACTCACTCGCACGCACGCACACACGCACATACACATTATCACCCACATAAAAAAAATAATAATAATAAAAAATATTTTTAAAAAAATTTATAAAATTTAAAAAAAAGGAGAGCTGTTGATGACATGTCATGTCATAGGTGAAATAATGAATACACACTCACTCGCACGCATGCACATACACATAATCAGCCACATAATTTTTAAAAATAAAAAATAAAAAAATAAAAAAATATTTATAAAAAAAAAAAAAAAAGGAGAGCAATGATGATGACATGTCAAATCGGTAAAATTACCGAATGAACAATACTGAGCTCTCCAGGAAAGAAAAAAAAAAAAAGATTTTAAGCCAGTTTTTATTAAGTGAAGTACATTTTTGTCTCATCTTCATTAAAAAAAGCAATAAATCATCGGACTTTCATAAATCTTATTTGAATGTAACTATTTTTTTTTACCATCACTAGTGTTAATTTTATCCGCCATTTTTTAAATTTTGTCTCAGAGTTAATCACGTTTGTTAGTTTTTTTTCATCTCGTTTTTGTTCATGAACTAAAATGTCCATAGATTTTAAGCCAGTTGAACGGTATGGGATTTTTTTTTTCAATAGGTTTTAGGTGAAATAATGAATACACACTCATTCGCACGCACGCACATACACATAATCAGCCACATAATTTTTAAAAATAAAAAATAATTTAAAAAAAAAAAAAAAAAAAAAAAGGAGAGCAATGATGATGACATGTCAAATCAGTAAAATTACCGAATGAACAATACTGAGCTCTCCAGGAAAGAAAGAAAGAAAGAAAGAAAGAAAGAAAGAAAAAAAAAGATTTTAAGCCAGTTTTTATTAAGTGAAGTACATTTTTGTCTCATCTTCATTAAAAAAGCAATAAATCATCGGACTTTCATAAATCTTATTTGAATGTAACTATTTTTTCCCTTAACTAGTGTTCATTTTATCCGCCATTTTTGAAATTTTGTCTCAGTTTTAGTCCAGAGTTAATCACGTTTGTTAGTTTTTTTTTCATCTCGTTTTTGTTCATGAACTAAAATGGCCATAGATTTTAAGCCAGTTTTTATTAAGTGAAGTACATTTTTTGTCTCATCTTCTTTAGAAAAGGCATATTCATTTAGTCTCAGTTATTGTTTATTAATGAGGTTTTAGTCTAGTCTAGTCTTAGTGTGTTGACGAAAAAAAAAAAAATTGTTTTCGTTGACGAAATTAACACTATTCACTGAGACATAGGAAGAAAGCTAAAAAGAACATGGATTTTGGAAGGGTAGCCCATTCTTGTGTTTTCACCCGGTATAGTCAAAACATATACAGTCAATGCCCTCTCGTCTCCCCCCAGCACGGCTGATCAAAGCGTTTCGCCAGAGCCCACACTTACAGGCATCCTAGCATAATGTTAAAAGTCTCCGAGCATGCGATTGTTAAAGCTTCCTCCGGATGTATTGATCGCATTTGCGGAGGGAAAACATTTCCAAAGCCGGGAGCACGGAAACACACTCCTCCAAGAAATAATAAGGAGCACGTAATACTTTGGGACACCAGTTTGGAACAGAGAGATACATCATATTTATACTAGCTCCCACAGAGGAGGTGGAAAAAAGGACCAAATAATGGCTTTACCAAGGTTGGAACGCAGATCATTCAAAAGTAATAAAAGATGGGGTTAAGAGACCTTGGAAGAGAGAGAGAAAATGTATTTTATATTCATCATTGCACAAGTGTGCATCTGAATTCACTGTTTGTTTTCGCACATTTATTTCCCCCTCCTCTGTTTTGCCTCCAATTCATCCCCTTATCCTTACCCAAATACACAAATGTCACTTCTACAAACATTCAATGTCTCTGGAAGAACAAAAAAATGTTGATGATCTGCCCAAGAGATTTCCAACTGAAGCAACCTCTTCTCTTTTAGCCGCCATTTGCCCTTTATACAAGAATCCATAACCGTGGGTTCAAAAGGCCTCTTTTAACCTTCTACAGTATTATTCCATTAGGTAAAATAAATATATACAATTTATTTGAGTCAGATACTAATGAAGTACAGTGGTACCTCGAAGTTTGAACATAATTCGTTCCTGCAAAGTCCAAAACATTTTTTCCTATAGGAAATAATGTAATAGGAATTAATCCGTTCCCAAGGTCCAAAAACAAAAATTCCCATTTTAACTCTTTCACTGCCATAAATTCATTTTTAAAAAAGATTATTAAAAATTTGGGGCAAGAGGTGATTACATTTTTTTATTGTAATTAATCGCATGACTTCATTAGTTAACTCATTAACATTAGTTCTAAATGTACAATAAAAAAAAATGGTTTTCATACTCTTGTTAACAAAAGTGGGGAAAAAATGTTAAACTAATAGAAATAGTTCAAATTAATTTTTGACGTCAATGGCAGTGAATTAAAAAAAAAAGAAGAAAATATAAAAAATTTGTGGCGTCAGGCGATTAAAGTTTTTAATCGTAATTAATCGCATGACTTCACTAGTTAACTCACGATAAATCACAAATTTCATATCTGTTCTAAATGTACAATAAAAAATTCTACGTTTTCATACTCTTGTTAACAAAAGTGGGGAAAAATTTTTAACTAATAGAAATAGTTCAAATGATTTTTTTACGTTTATAGCCGTCAATGGCAGTGAATGAGTTAATTTCTATTAGTTTTTTTTTACATTTACACCCTGGACAGCATTTAATAAACAATAAAAAAAAAAAATACCGTACTTTTTTTGTTGTGGTGTTAAGGCATCAGTGGATGATAAATGCTATGTTAATGCTAGCTTTAGTTCAGTGCTGAGTTTACATTGGGCATATTGTTAGACTACTAAGCGGTCCTTGCGTGCTTTGTTTAACGTCAGGCACGTTGTTGAACAGCTAAGCGGGGGGGGGGGGGGGGGTCCTCGTGCCATTATTTCCAGAAGTAGTCACAACGGCGCGATAATCTCCTTCCTAATTTCACTGTGGTTCGTAAGTGTGCTCTGAAAACAGCCCGTCTCCATGGAAACAAAGGTAAAGATTTGAATTCTAGATTCAAAGTTTTGGATTGAGGCGCACCGGAAGTTACGTCACGTGACTGTCAAATTTGGCCTTCTGAGGATGCAGCCCACGAATTTGGACACCATCGCTGTTTTTGACTTCAGAGGGTCCATTTGGCAGAAATAACCGCTGGTGCTCAGGCTTCGATGCTGATACATTGTTGGCAATAAAAAGTCCTACTGTTTGTGCATATTTGATCAATCCATAAAAGTGATTCATGTGTCTGCATGTCTGCTTCACATGCACATGTTGCGTGCGTACACATTTTAGACCCGTTCACACGCTGCCCTGTGAAAATATCGGAAAATGTGAGAGCGATTTTATTGCACCACAAACTTCAGGGACACCAGGCAAAGCCTCCTGCTATCGAACCTGACAGTGATTGATGACCGGGCTGACGGAATCGCAGCAGGACCTCGGACCTCCAGAGTGCGAGGTACCGCTGATGTGCTCCGCTGCATGTGGCAGTATCAAATCTCTCCCACGCAAAAGGCGAACGCAAAATGTCATGGAGATCTACGACGTGCAGCACACACCTCCAGTTCCACTGGGCCCGCCGCGCGGGCCAAAGTCGTAGCTCACTTGGATGCCCGCTTATGTTTCTCAAGCTAAAAACAGCAGAGAGAAAAAACAACCTGGTCATTTCCGAAGTGACTCAAGCCAGGTCTCTTCACGCTGTTGGATCAGTGCGCGAATAAGCTCAGAGAAATTCCAGCATTCTCTTTGTCTTTTAGTTACGCTTCGTTGCTTCTTCGCCTCAACACAAAAGCAGTCTGTCGTGGCAACAATGCTACGCTAACATTTGCCCCTTTTTTGGTGCATCATTGTAAAATCACTGCAGAGGTTTTAGCTATATTCTCTCTGCTTATAGATGATGATGAGTGTGGAGGACCAAAACTGCCATAATTAAAAAATAAATGAATAAATAAATAAATGAATAAAAATGGCTATAAAAATTCAAAAATTAAATACAGGAAAATAAATATAAATAAATATAAACAATATGATATATATATATATATATATATATATATATATCCATAAATAAATAAAAGTAAAAATAAGTATAAAAAAAAAAACGAGATTCAAAAAAATTCTAATTAAAATTAAAATAAATGTAGAAATAAATACAAAAATAAATATATAAATAGAATTAAATATCAAGCAATAGATAAAAAACTCTCTACTCTCATTTATTTATTTCATGCTGCAGACGCTCTGTCCGGTCAAAATGTTATTCAAATGAGGGGGCGGTCCTAAGCGCGTCTTGGGTTGGACTCCGCCGTTGCAAATTGCCTTTCAATGGTCGAGTGACTTGCGACTTGAGTTGCTTGACCTGACAGTGTCTGCAGCATGAAATAAATAAATGTCAGAGCAGAGCATTGTTATTTATTGCTTGATTTTTTATTTTATTTTATATTCATTTTTGTATTTATTTGCACATTTATTTTATATTTATTTAATCTCGTTTTTTATTTATTTTTGTATTTTTACTTTTATTTTTTTAATTTATGGATATATATTTTGCTGCTTTTATTTCCATTTATATTTATTTTTTGTGTTTGAATTATATCTTTATATCTCTTTCTATTTTTTATTCATTTATTTATTTTTATTTATGGTAGTTTTGGTCCTCAAAAAAAAGTTCATTTTTGGGGGGGGTTCAAGATGTGGGCAGAAAGGAGAAGCAGCAGGCCAGCTAATCATTTAGGGAATGTGGCGTGGATATAAGATAGGCCCGGATTGGGAATGTGCCGAGCCAGAGGAATGGTAATTACTTGGGAAATCAAACACCATCAATTGTGAGGTTTTCAACATATCAGCATGTCGCTCACCCTTCTCCTCTCACACCATCCCAACTGACCCTGGCGGTCACTCCCTCAGCCATCTTCACTTTTTCCACTGTTTTCCACCCGTCTCTGCTCCCCCTGCTTCTATTAGCCCCCCCCCCCCTACCCTCCCATTTATTTTCCTTTAATTTTCTCAGAGTCACTCCACCCTCTCATTTTCTATCTATCTTCACACTATTTTTTTCTCCTAAAGGTTGCACTAGAGCAATCTATACTTTTCCTCCCCAGGTCTGAGCGGTGTTGTTTCCCATCCCGTGAGCTCTGCAGAAATGTATTTTTACCGGTACATGCAAATGCAGGGCTTTTAAACACTAATACCTTAGACCCTCATCACCTTCATGTTTGGAATGTGAAAAAAAATTGAGAAAAGCATTGGTAAAACATTGGTGAATTTTGTTATTTAACAACAGCTTGGCTGTTCGCGGGCTGATTAATAAAAGGCTACGACAACAAACGCAAGTCCGCTACCATAACAAAGGTAACAAAACGCGACTGAGATGATTAGCATCTTGACGTGTCAAGAGTCCGTCGTAAACAGAGAGAATCTGGTCACTTTTCAAAATAAAATAGTTTTAAGCCTCGGCTAATCTATTAACCGGAAGTACAGTAAGTTTTTTTTTTTTATTCTTTCAACTGTGCGGCCCGGTCCAAAGGATGCCCGGAACAGGTCCGCGGCCAAATGATCATTTAAGATAAGTAAATGTGCATATTTTGTTCTTATTATGATCAATGTATAACTCGAGAATGTTCAAATGCTGTTTGGGGTTCTATTGCTTGACTCTGGGCTGTCATAGACTGGATTTCATTTAACCTCCGCCGTTTCTTTTTTTCTGCGGCAGGAAGAATATCGGAAACATAACGTAGTTATTAGTTCCACCGAGCCGGGTCGAAGACTGCGGGTTGGCGTTATTATAGATTGGTTGTTCCCAGAGAAGTCGGCTTGACCCCACATGTTGATACCTGATAATAGCCAGCCTTGATGGAACGAGAAGCACTATTAGACACACGTGTGTTCTTGAACATGCTAACCGCATTGGGCGTGAACATGAAACGCTCTCTGCAAACCCCAGAACTCATCAGTCATCGTTTTACTGTTTGACAAAGAGCAAATGTGAGTTGTACAAATACAACCCCTTGTCAAGGGTGACTTCCAGGGATAAGGAGAAGCCTACCAGGTGGGAGGGAGGCTTTCAGGGGAAACAGAGGTTGCCCCCCCCCCCCCCCCCCACACACACACACTTCATCCATCTTCCTCAGGGCAACCCGTACACCCTCTAACAAATGCCTTCTCGCCCAAGCCGCAATCAGCAGTTCTCTGCTCGTGATTCATCTTCACTAACGACAACCACCGCTTTGGATTCCGATAAAACGCTTTTTCCAAGCGAGACGCGTTAAATGAAATGTCATCTTTTTCCTTGTTCTTGCAGCCATTTATTTTCCCTTGCCACGAGTTGGAGTGATATCTGTTGACGGAGAGGTTCAGAAATGTTCGGGAAATGTCTGAGCTCCTGGACATAAAGGAGTATTTTATGAGCATGCTGCGGCCTCTGAAGCTTATCTCTGGCGAACCCCTTTTGCGAGAAGACAAATAGACGGAGGAAGCCATGCGTTAAGGAGACGGGTAAAGTCACGCTGACAATCGTCTGCATATTTGTGACTCAAACCGAGTGTCAATAGACAGTGTTTGTCAGGGCAGAACTTTCGCACTGTGGCACGGCAACAAGCACTTCCTGCTTCCTTCTAACTCGTACTCATTTCGTCAACGAAAACGAAGCAAAAATAGTTTTGTCAACACACATTTTTCCCCGGACTAAAACCAGACTAGACAAAAACCCTCATTAAATCATTTGTTCCCCAAAACGTTAAATTAAAATCTTATATTTTAACTCTTTGACTGCCAAAAACGTTAAATAACGTTTAGTAAAATCCTATGGAGGAGTGCCAAAGACGTTAAAAGACGTTTTTTTTTTTTTTTCAAAACAGAGGTGAAACTAACCATTTTCTATTGTTGATTACTGAAAAAACGGAATAAGGTAGAAACAAACTTTTTTTTCTGATGAAAGATGAGAGTCCAATCTTTCATTTGGTACTATGTGTGTTTCCATAGTCCAAACACATAATTTTCTGTGGACCTTGAAAGATCAGTCAAAATGCTTAAAATCGGCTGGCACCCACGGCATCCCTTTTCTGAAAACGTCTGGCAGTCAAAGAGTTTTAAATATTGCCATGATCCCAAAAACGTATTTATAGGTTTTTTATGTTGTTTTTATGCTAGAGCATACAGAAGGCTTTGATGCAGCCTCTGACCCAAAGAGGATGCTTAAAGCAATGGTAGTTATTACAAAAAACGGCCAGCAGGTGGCAGCAGAGTATAAGAGATCAACCAGGGCCGTGTTGCAAAAAAGCTCTTTTCGCCAGTGTTTTCAACAGTTTTGTGAATAATGATGAAGCTTAGCGATACGGAAACAGATAGAAATATTTTTTTTTTGTTCCTGATAAAAGAAGAGACTCTAATCTTTCTTTTGGTAGGTTCCATATTTTTATAGCAATAGAACACAATATTCTGTGGGTCTTGCAAAAATCTGTCAAAATCCAGTAAACCAGTCGGGAGCGAAGGGGGTTGCTTCGGTGAAAATGGTTGGGAGTGAATAAGTTAATAAACAATAGCTGGAACTAAATCAGTATGCATTTTCGTCGACTAATGAAGATGAGACGAAAATGTAGTTCACTTAATAAAAACTGGATTCAAATCTATGGACATTTTAGTTCATGAACAAATTGTGACAAAATTTATATGATTTTGTAAAATCCTGTCTCTGTGACACTGTCATGTGGCACACACCCTTTCAAATCTGCAGCTAGCGAGTGCAAAATGCACAAACATGGGACAGACAGAAGGTGGATTCACGGTGAAAGGTTAAAAAAAAAAAAAAGAAAGAAAGAAAGTAAATTATAGCTATAATTTAACATTAATCCAACGGTTCCAATGATGCAATAATCTTAATCCGACCGCTAACTAATGCTGGTTTTTAGCATGGAGCTAAAATGATGACTAAAAATGGAATGGGATGATGTTGACTAACTAAAAACTAACAAGCGTGACTGAAATTGGACTAAAACAGACTCAATTTTAAAATGGCGCATAAAATCAACACTACGACACAAAATGGCTTTGATTGCCACAACAAAGCAGCACAACTTTCCATGTTCAGTATCAATTAGAGAAACCCAAACATGGTCTGATAACGGTCCGAAAAGCCTTCAGCACGTCAGATGGACACCGATTATGTTTCATCACTTGAAGGAGTGAGTGATTGTGTCAAAATAAAACAGGAATTTGCATACAATCACGATGGCGGTCGGGGGGGGGGGGGGGTCGCGGTGGTCTAAACAAATCCGATTCACAACAAACCACATTGTTACTCGGGTTTAAATGCTTCCTGTTTGGGAAAGTATGCCTATCATAATATCCTGTCTGCACTCAGGCACAGATAGTAAGTAGACTATACTTTTATTTCTACAAACTACCCTTGGGAAAAGATACTGTCGGTGGCCTGAGACATATTACAGTGTGAACCGTACCGGACCAGGCATATCCTGAATATAACGTACATTGCAAGCGTAAAGAAGGCGAGAAATCATTTAAATGACTGAATCCCATAGTAACAGGGTGATAATTTTTTTTTTATCGTTCTCAAAACCATCTTGTTAAAATTATAGTCTTTCATAAATGACTTTCGGGAAAAGATGGTCAAGTAGATAAAAAGTTAAAGGCTGAGGCGTACCAGAAAGGGATGTCGAGAAATAAATCTTAGCTTCCCGTTTAAATGCTGGAAACATTATACAGGATGTTTCCCTTCAATTTAGTGTCGCAACCTCAATTTTTCTTTTATAGTTTCACCAATTATCCGAGTGAAACGCTGGAAGCGAGTCAATCGATTGGTCATTTCTGAGCAAAGTGCTCTTTTTCGCCATGCTTGTTGTGATAATGCAAAACTTGTAAATTGTATATTCTTAAAGCGTGGCCTCCACTCAAATAAACACGCACGCTCCCCCGCCGTTGCCCACTTAAAAGAAGAATCCTTCTTCTCAGTCAACGGACAGACAGCATCTGACTAACTTCAGCCATACACAAACAAGCGATTGTAAATGAAGGCCTCTTTTGAAATCAAGGCCTTCCCTTCATCCTTCTTGTACTCTCTGAAGCTGAGTAAATAAATACGCCTTGAGCTGAAAATGTTTGACGTCAACAAAAAAAAAACGACTCGTTCTCTCCATTTTTCAACCAAATAGGTATAACTTACAATTAAATTCTACCATTCCCAGGCATTCGAGCAATGACTTTCGAATTGGCACGTGGGCTCCCCCTACTCCTACATTGTAATCCCTTAACTCATTCACTGCCATTGACGGCTATAGACGTCAAAAATTCATTTGAACAATTTCTATTAGTTTAACATTTTTTCCCCACTTTTGTTAACAAGAGTATGAAAACCTAGATTTTTTAAATTGTATTAGAACAGATATAAAATCTGTGATTAATCGTGAGTTAATTAGTAAAGTCATGCGATTAATTACGATAAAAAATTGGAATCACCTGACGCCCCTAATTTTTTTTAATCTTTTCCTTATAAAAAAAAATAAAGATTATTAAAAAAAAATTTTTTTTTACAGAAAAAGAAAAGACTATTAAAAATTAGGGGCATCAGGCAATTAAAATTTGTCATCATATTTAATCGCATGACTTCACTAGTTAACTCACGATTAAATCACAAATTTTATATCTGTTCTAAATGTACAAAAAAAATCTAGGTTTTCATACTATTGTTAACAAAAATGGAAAAAATATGTTAAACTAATAGAAATAGTTCAAATAAATTTTTGACGTCTGTGGCTGTCATTGGCAGTGAATGAGTTAATACTAATAATGTTGAGCAAAAAAAAAAAAAAAAGGCGTCAGACAAATATGTGCAATATGAATTTATTTGTAGAACGGGACGTATGGTGTTCCACACGGTTCAATTCTAGGGCCTCTACTGGTTTCATTGTACCTGCTTCCCCCTAGGTTCCACCTTAAAAAAAAAACAGCGGTGGCTGTTTTAAAGTGCTCTATAAATATGATTTAAAATGCCAAGTTGAGCAATTCCTGATTTTAATACAAATATTTGTTAAGGTGTTGACCAGCAGTAAGTCCATGTTGCACATTACAAAACGTCATCATTGTTGGATGTAAAACAGCTGTCATAAGACAAACCAGTCATGACATTTCTTTGCACAAGCCAGTTGTACGCCGAGAGAAACGTGATCATGGGTGGTCTGTTCTTTACAAGCATCCAAGCCTGTGCAAGACCCCTGACTGCAAAAACGATGCCATAAAACGTCACGAGCTTCACCTCCGCCATCAATGAAGCCTGCACGGACATGCTCAAGGGAAGGAGTCAGTGAAGTAAATCAAAGCAGAGAGCACAGGCGGCGATCTCACGTCATGCTACTTTCTTTTCCTCTGTCACGAGCGTTGATCGATACCGCAGTAAACACAAAAAAATGGAGTCAAGCGTTCTCCAGTAGAGAGAAGATACTGCAAAAATTTGAGTTCTCTGTTTTCTTTGTGGTTCCCGGAATTCCTCTATTGTTTGGTTTTGCATTCCGCAATTGGACACAAACATTTGGCATGAGATGATTTTTTTGGGATTCTGTACACTACAATGACAGTAATTATACTGAGAGATCCATTTTAGTGTCTATACTTGTGTGTGTTATGATATATTGCATATCCGCTCTGACACATTCGCTATTGGCATGTGAACAGTTTGTATTAAGACAAACAATAAAACTTGACTGCGGCTTTAACATGTGTTTTTAGTATATAGCATGAGACAACAAATTACAACCAAACGTTGACAAATATTAACGACATCCCTTGATCTAAACTAGTGATAGACCGATACGGTTCTCTCAGGTCCGATACCGATGCTGATCTGATTATTAGTAGTCAAGGAGGCTGATATAACTATAAATAACTGATATTTCAAGCCGATATTCATTTACATTAAAAAAAAAAATGATTACCTTTTCTTTTCATTTTAAGCATATAAAAAATAGACAGCTTTGTTTACAAATTATAAAAAAAAGAAATTGCAGGGAGCTTCTAGGGTCATCAACATGTGTTAAGCTAAATAAAAATTGAAGCAAGTAAATACTTCCCGAAAGTTTCCTACTATAAATAAAGTTTTCAAAAATTTTACCAATAATTTTTTTTTTTTTTTAAAGTTCATAACGTCAGCATCATCTTTTATAGAGTGGAAATTTAAATGAATTCATATATGAAAAAATGGATGCTAAATTGCAAATGTAGCTAATTTTAGGCTTTTGTCAGGGTTCGTAAAAGGTTTTAAAAAGATCTTTGCACAGAGGGAAAAATTGTCGGAATATATTCTAAATGTCTTTGCGACAAGTAAAAACTGTCTGTGAACATTTTACAAATCCTGATGAAAACCCTGAGTTCACTAAGTTCGTAAGAATTCACCGCTCAGTGAGAGACCAGCTTTATCGACCTTCAGATTCGTAAAAAGGCCGATGCAGATATTTGTAAAAATGCCAAATATCTGCACTGATAATCGGCCACAAGAGGAACAATTAAGAAACCTTGAGAAGTTTAACTCATAATTAAGTTAAAATGTACTTTTAACAGTTCACATGTTTCATATAAGACGGAAACAGAAGCAGGATTTAAAACAGCTTCTTCAGTTCTGTTCTCCATCTAATAAATGTTTACGCCGGACGACAAAGACAAACATGCATTGCTGCCCAACCAATCACACGACTGGGCAGCAGCGCCTCGATCGATCTCGTAATCAATCAAAATGCCGATCCAGGAGCTAAACACAGACAGGATGAGTATAAAAGTTCCAAGAACAAAGTCTGGATGGAGTTCACAAAGACATCACCTGTTTTCTGCTTCCTGGCAAGCATTTTGATTATGATAGCACAAGGCTGACACGCAAAAGACGTCCATTGATCTTTTTCCCGATCACTCTCCAGCCTTGCCTTATCATAGTTGGCGGACATAAACGCATGCACGCCTCCTCACACACGGACATGCAAGATGTTGAAAACCAAAAAGAGCGCAGGCCTCGCCTGAAGGAGCGCTCAGCTGCGGCGCAGATGTGCTGCTACACATCGGCGAACGCGAGGAATACGCATACGTACATAAACTCACGCACGCTTCAACGCACAAACTTCCCGTACACGGTCATTTACGTTCAAGTTTGCATGCCGGTGGGAAAGGTGAAGAAGGACGTTGGTGAGCGAGGAGCGTCGTCTCCAAGCGGGTAATATCGTTCGGATGTTGTGATCAAACGGAGGATGAGGGGAAATGGACAGAGAGACGGACAAAGTGAGGGGACGCTTGAAAGGAAAGAGGGAAGGAATGTGGATGGTAGCAGGAGGAAGCAGTAATGGGACATGCGGTTCACATTATGACTCCATGCCATCATTGTCCGAAAAAAGAGAAGTTGTGTGTTGACCCGTTACCTTCAACTCTAAGAGACGAAGACACTCGAGATGTGTAAACCCCTTCACCTTTCTGCAGATATTTCATGATATCTTTTCATGGGACAAAACTAAATAATATGACACTTTGACACAATGAAAAGCAGGAAGTGTACAACTTATTGCTCCCTCAAAATAATCTCAGCTATTAACATCCACTCCCCAGCCATTTTCACTGAAGCAACCCCCTTCGCTCCCGGCTGTTTTACTGGATTTTGACAGATTTTGCAATGTCCCCACGACTCTGGCTGGATTTTGAAGTGTTCGGTTTAGGTGAGCGGTATGGGAATTCTTTTTTTTTTTTTACACGCACGCACACACACACACACATACCAAAAAAAAATAAAAAAATAAAAAAAAATAAAATAAAAAAAAAAAAAAAGGGAGAACAATGATGATGACATGTCAAATGATCAATACTGAGCTCTCCCCAAAAAAAAAAAAAAAAAAAAGATTTTGCAAGGTCCACAGAATATTGTATTCTATTGCTATAAAAACATGGTACATACCAAAAGAAAAATTTGAATCTGTTCTCTCATCAGGAAAAATATATATATTTGTTGCCGTTTTGCAGCAATTAGCATTAGCGTATAGCTAAGTTTCATCATTATTCACAAATCTGTTGAAAACACTAAGGAAAAGAGCTTGTTGCAACATGGCCCTGGCTGATCTCTTATATTCTGCTGCCACCTTCTGGCCGTTTTTTGTAAATAACTACCATTGCTTTAAGCGACCTTTTCATGTCAGAATCTGCATCAAAGCCTTCCGTATGCTCTAACATTAAAATAGTTTTTGGGAGTGAAGGGCAAAGTATTAAAAAGAAACATTTATACGTTTTTGGGTTTGAATGAGTTAATAGCTAAACGCAGGCAACAAAAGTGAGTACACCCCTCAGTGAAAATGACGAAATTGAGTTGAGAATAAGGAACTGATGTCAAAGTTCAACATGGCACCTTCTGGCAGGTTTATTATCGTTTTGGAATTTTCATTTGAGTTAGTTTTTATTTTAGTTTTGAGTTTTGTTTTTTAAATTTAGTTATTTTTCAAGGTGGTTCTGTTAGTTTTTTATTAATTTTACTTGTTTAAAAAAATGCTTCTTTTCTTTTCTTTTTTTATGTGTATTGTGTGCAATATTTAAACACAATGGTAAAATGAAAAAAGTAATGCATTTCTTAGCTAATTACAGTTAGTTTGAGTTAGTTTTCTTTTTTTTTTCAAGCATTTTCGTTTTTTATTTTATTTCGTCAACAAATTGTTTTTTTAATTTTTGTTTTTTCATTAGTTTTCCTTAACTCAAATAACCGTTCCTACTGGCAAAGAACTCTCTGAAGTTGCAGCAGAGTTCATTAAAAAATGTTTTATTTGTCTATTCATATGTATGACCCAGATTTTTTTTCTTCTCAATACTTCAAAATCCAAGCATCTCATCTCAGAATGAATTGTGGCTTCATTGCACTAAAAGAAGAGGAGGGGGGGGCGTGGGGGGGTGGTCTTAGGTATGCCATGTCCTGAAAAATTCCATAATTCTTTCATTTATTTTTACTGTCTCAAAGCACCGTTGATAAACAGGTAACAAAGTCATCTTGAAGTAATCACACAAAGTAGGAACAATTTGCTACTAATCGGAATAGTTGACTCTTATGCATACAGACTATTACTGGCCTGCTTCTTGTCCACAAGCAAAACTAAATAAAAAGGAGAAACCAGAAGCCCAGACAAGGACCACCAGCATAATGCGAACAAAGGCAGGAAGCTACATTAGCATGTGCCAGAAAAGCGGATATGCCAGGAATCTCTCTGTAAGCAAATAAGTCATTATGACAATTGATAGAAAATAGCAGGTATCATATTTTCATTCTTTAAAAAAAAAAAAAAAAAAACCTTCATCTTAACACTTCTTGATGTGTTGGCATACAAAAACAATTCGTTTTAAATTGGGCATACCAGAAGGTCAAAAAAAAAAGGGTGTTAGGAGCCACAGGTATAAAGTCCTCAAGCCCCTCGGCATCCCTGAGAGGCGGCGAAACAAACCGTACACATTTGGACGGGACCTCGCCATCCCGCATAATCAGTCCTGGAAGATTCCCCGCTGGTCTGTTTCCCATTTTGAAACCTCAGTCAATCCCGACCTCATCCTTTTTAAAAGCACACAAGCACCAGAGACGGTTACGCTCTCGGTGCCGACGCAGTGGAAATTTTCCGAGCCGCAGAAATAAAAGGAAATCATCTCGGTTGCTGGATTAAACCTAAGGTTTTTTTTAGCGTTTGGTGCCACCGGTCGGTCGCAGCTGTGGACGCGTTGTTGTGTCTAGACGTCTCATCGATGTCTTAATTGTAATAGCATTCGATTTTGGGAATCTGTGCTTAATTAGTGTCCGGTACTTTTCTCATCAAGACCCACTTTTATTCCTTGGCTTTTAGCTGTGTGGTCCTCGGGGTCTTCAATCCCCCCCCTCCCCCCCCCCCTCTCCCACAAACAGTAACCAAGGGAGAATGTGTGGTGCTATTTGGACAACCCAACAGGCTTCGCTTTTTTTTTTGTGTGTGTGTGTCTGATTTCCTCCTAAATCGAGAGATGACGACGTCTCGACACCCTCGTCCCTCTCGCAACTTAAACCGCTTCAGATGTCCCTCGCGATTCTGTACGACAGAAAAACGAAAAACACGTTTGCATGTTTTAACACCCACTCGAGCGCGCTTGCAGCAAAACAAGCCTTGGCCGGAGTTGTCTTTTTCCAGAGCGCTTTCAAAATGGAAAACACATTGAAACGTGGGATACTGATCCCGTCCTCAAAGTTGTGTACATTCTTCGTCTGCAGTGGGTGCTGCTGAATTTGTGGGTTACATAACAAACCAAAAGGGCAACCAGATGCCCGATGGTCATTAAAGTTCAGGGTTATTTTAACCGCTGGTTAAAACCCTGAAGTGCCAGTTAAATTCATAAATATGCGTTGTTCGAAACACGGTTAGTCGCATCATCGCATTGTTGGTAAACGCCATTGTTAAAGTTAACCGAGTGGTTAATGTCACTAGTTAGCACCAATGTATCACACAAAGAGTCTTCAGGTTTTGCAAAAAAATGGACAAGCAATCCCGGGCACTGTTTTCTTTTAACAGATATTCTTTACAGATATTTTGCACGTGCTTCATACGATTCTGTCAACATCTCTAATTTTTGGGGATTTTTATGTCTATTTTACATCAATATTATTATATCTAATTGAATCAAATTTTAGATTCTTATTCAATGTTTTTGTTTGTTTTTTTTACCTCATTTTGCAAGATCGTTAAAATGTCCAAACAGATCTTAGATCATCATGAAATTTATCATTATCGCAACTTAACAAAATATTCTGACAATATGGATAAAGTAACCACACTGTTAATAAGTTTGCAGCGGTCCTTAGGTGTGTTAACTTTAACATCAAGTTAACAGCCGGTTAAAGTTAACCGAGTTTTGAACAACAAGATAACAGCCAGTTAAATAGACTTAACCAGTGGTTAAAAATAGAACCGAGTTTTGAACAACCGGGCCCCGATAAACATGTGAAGCAATATCTCTACTGTAAAATTTATTTCTAGCACTAACATCCACAATTTCTTTTGTAAAAGGTAGCTAGTGGTCGTTCCTTACAGACTCGTCGGTTGACATGTGCAAATGAGGTTCATACATCTCAATTGAGTCAGTTACGCACGGAATCACAGATTGGCCTTCAAACAAAATGTCACACAGAATGTTCCCCTTTTGCACGGACGAATGTCTAAACACGTGTCAAGTATCGCCGCGAGGCAAAATAAATAAATCAAAGTAGGAATTAAAACGATAGATTATTGACGAGAGGGACTTGAATTCGTTATTGGAAGTCGGTCCGTATGATTCCTCAGTCTGTCGCTGAAGTGTATACAACAAGAGATTACAATTTGGAGAGCGTTTTGAAGTCAATGCGAGTTGAAGAGCATGTCCGCGGCTGCTTGACAACTTTTCAATGTAAAAGATGTAGATTGTAAAATACAAACTGTTGCATTTCATACTAATAAGAGCCGGCATTTGTATTCATTGTTATGTGAAGGCCGTTTATCACATCCTTACTTGCGGTGTCTATCTGAAGAAATCATTTTGAATTTCCATGATGGGAGAACATTTTTCATGTTTAACCCGTGGGCAGTATTTTATTTTGAAATAGCTTGGTCAGAAACCAACAAAAAGCCAAAAAATGGTCACAATAACGCCTAGGGGTTAATTATGGATTTTCAGATGCCATCCTCAGGGCAAGCATAGAAAACACTTCTAGTCGTAGTATATCAATATAAACTGCTTGGCAGAGCTAAAGAGAACAAGGCAGCCCCATTGTGAAGTTTACTGTTTAGGAATCTTTCTGGAAAACATTAGAATTTGGAAGAAAAAAAGGGTAATAGTCTAAGGCAGAATGTGAGACTGCCTACCATTGAGGTTTCTTGTCAGGTTTACTTTTCCACACTGAAACTAAATTATTTTGACTGATATTTGTCATGAAATAGTGACATGGACAAAGGTCAAATCAGGCACTGTAAAAACAGTTGGGTCAAAAATAATCCAACTATGGGTCAAAAATGGATTTTGATCCACACTTTGCGTCTTTCAGTGTAAAACATTTCATAAATATTGGTCAGATCCTTTACTCGGGTCAAAAACTTTGTCATTTGGTATAAAACAACCCAGAAAGTTGGGTCAAATTAACTCATTCACTGCCATTGACGGCTATAGACGTCCAAAATTCATTGGAACTATTTCTATTAGTTGAACATTTTTTTCCACTTTTGTTAACAAAAGTATGAAAACCTAGATTTTGTTTTTTTAGAAATACAGATATAAAATGTGTGATTAATTGTGAGTTAACTATTGAAGTCATGCGATTAATTACAATTCCGGCGATTACAATTTTTAATCATAATTAATTGCATGATTTCACTAGGTAACTCACAATTAATCGCAAATGTTATATTTGTTCTAAATGTACAATAAAAAATATAGATTTTCATACTCTTGTTTACAAAAGTAGAAAAAATGTTAAACTAATAGAAATAGTTCAAATGAGTTTTTGACGTCTATAGCCGTCAATGGCAGCGAATGAGTTAACCCATAAAGTGGATCGGTCCATTTTTGATCCATAACCGCATTACTTTTGACACAAGTGTTTTTAAGAGTGTGACATTTTCCTTA
This sequence comes from Vanacampus margaritifer, assembly GCF_051991255.1. Taxonomy (NCBI): domain Eukaryota; kingdom Metazoa; phylum Chordata; class Actinopteri; order Syngnathiformes; family Syngnathidae; genus Vanacampus; species Vanacampus margaritifer. Next base: position 15,032,320 of record NC_135448.1, on the reverse strand, counting down.
TCTACGATTCAAAATCTTCATTTTGCTGCCTCCCACTGAGTTCCTTTGCACATACTGCAGAGTTGAGAAGGAAGCTGTGAGCTGTCAACTTGGGATCACATCAGTCAGAGTTGGGGGGAAAAAAGGAGCCTATGAGTTGTCAACTTGGGATCAGCGAGAGGATTTTAACCAGTTCCAAAATAAATCAAACACAGAAGGCTACGACAAAGCATCTGTATTTGACTACTGGGAATGGGAACGGCCTTATTGCAAATAACAAAAGGACTCACACGGGGCACCAAAAAGTCAGAGGTTAAGTGGGTTACTGGTAATAAAGTTGTTAAGAAAAAATGCACGTGCATACACGTTTTGTGCCTCACCAGATACTATTGTCAGCACCAGTTCAGCAGGCGGGGCAAAAATACTCTTTCTAGGTCCGCCACTGAAATCTCCTCGGATTTGGAGCGCGTCACTGGGCCGACGCTTCAAAACACTTCCCAAATCCTGGATATCCCCCTGAGAGGGAACATCTGTGCAGATGTGATGGCCCGCAGATGAGAACAGGCTCGGGGTTGTGTGGTTGAATGAAATGGTGGAGAGTTTATGTTTCATGTCAAAAATGTTTGAATACATTCACCGTACATTTTGATGTATACAAACTATTGGGATGATCTTGCGTGTTTTTACAACCTATGAAGTTCGAGTGATTAGTCGCAAGAAATTACAACAAAGTCCAAGTTGCAATGTATTTCTCCAATTGTGGTCATGAGTGTAGATCCATCAAGACGGGTCAACGGTCACGGTTAAATGTTTTAAGTATCCCAAATACGTATTTATACTTTTTTTTTTATGATAGAGCATACAGAAGGCTTTGATGCAGCCTCTGAACTGCAGAGAACGGGTGTAGCAATGGTAGTAATTACAAAAATGGCCAGCAGGTGGCAACAGAGTAAAAGAGATCAACCAGGGCCACCATGTTTAAAAAAAGCTAATTTACCCACAGTTCTAAACAGATTTTTGAATGATGATGAAACTTAGCTATAATCTAATGCTAAATGCTGCAAAACGGAAATAGATAGAAATATACTTTTTTTTTCCTGATGAAAGAAGAGACTCAAATTTTTCTTTGGTAAGTTCCACATTTTCATAGCAATAGAACACAATATTCTGTGGGCCTGGCAAAATCAGTCAAAATCTAGTAAAACAGTCGGGAGCGAAGAGGGTTGCTTCAGTAAAAAAGGGCTGGGAGTGAATGAGTTAAAAAGTGAAATTGAAACTTAAGCAAGTAGCAAGTTTTCTACAGTAAATATTTGTTCCTGAAAATGAAAAAATACCTGAAATCTTTCACATTTCTTTGTTTTAATGTCGAACAAAAAATTAGTTTTCAGAAGGTTCCCAAGGTCAACAGCCTTTCTTATAAAGCAACTGAAAATTTGAATAAACAGTTCCCTAAGATTAAAAAGGTTTTAGATTTACTTTTTATCAGCCGTCAGATATTTTTCTAAAAAAAAAAAAAAAAGAGGCCGATACCGATTTTTGTCAAAATGCCAAATATCGGTCTATCCCTAATCGACAGTAACTTTTTTTTATGTCAATTCATCTTCTAGACTTTCCAAATACATTGCCAACATCGATCCTCATGACCGCACAAATACGTGTGAACAATACAAAGACAAAGAGCCAGTTAGTCCGTTTAAGGCAAAAATCCATTCCAGAGGAACAGGTTTGTATTAAACGGGTCGCTTTCAACTAAGAAAATGGGGACTTAAGCTCTATTATGTGAATTTACCATTAATTTCTCAGTTAAAGCTACATCGGAAATATTTGGACAAAAAGACACTATGAATTATCACTGACATGTTTGCGTGACGTAAGAAGAGAAATGTTGAACTTAAATGTGAAACCAAAGAAAGTCGAGTATGATGTCGATTTCTCAGCGGGAAACGTGTTAAAAGCCGGGGGTCCGCTCATGTATGCGGTTTTTCCAAGGCCGAGCCGTTTCACTGCGGCCCACCTCTTTCCTCAGACACATGGAGCCGTGCACACGAGAGAGGCAGAGCCAGCGTTTTCCTTTTCATGTGGAAAAAAAGGAGGGAAGAATGAGCCGAGGTAACCCTAGCTGCCGAATTGGCCCTGCAGGACCGAAAAATCTGCTACTCTCGCTTTCGCGAACACGTGGGGGCCGAATGCCACACTCGGTGGTGACTGAGGCGGGATCTCGACACCCTTTCCCTTCGGATCACAGTTTACGTTATATGCTGGGGGATGTATGATTTCAAAAAATCCCCAACTTTGTCTTTCCGTGATGAAAGGATTAACTTGGCGACCGGTTTTTGGCGAGTGAAGAAATGTCCAGATCGAGCAGCAAACATGACCCGAAAAACTCTGCAAGGCATCCAGCGTTGGCTTTTAGACAGTGAGGAAAGACAGTGGACTGGCTTTTATTTTGTTAAACCTTTAACCCCGCAGTCTAATATACTTAACAATGTTTCTCCTTGGCGCTGGAGTTCTGGCGACTTCTGTGTATTGTCAGGTAATTAGCAACACATGGAAAAAGACTTCACTAAATGTTAGCGCAGAGACATTTTCATCCTGCTGTTTTCAGTTTTGCTGAGGAAACTAAAGTGTTTTCCAGAAACTTTATGTTAATTAGTTGCAACAAGGAAGAGACTTTGATCCATTTCCCCCTTCCCCCCCCCCCCCCCCCCCCCCACTTGGGTCAAGGTTGCGGGGATCTGGAGCCTATCCCAGCTGACTTGGAACAAAAAGACCGACTACACCGTGGACTGGTCGCCAGTCAGTCGCACGGCACATACAGAGACAGACAACCATTCCCTGGTGACTTTGATCATCACACAATTTCAAGCTAATTTCAATCAAATCCAAACTACAGGTTCACCTCTTGGAATTGAATACACTTTCCCTTCATGAGCTCCTGGAAAGATTCTTCTTCGGATCCTCAGCAGCCTCGTAGTCTCGGTCATATTCAAAATGTGTCCCCTTGATGACCTCATTGAACTTGGGAAAAATGCTGGAACTTTTCTGACACAACCTCACGTACCTCTTATTAATTAACCTGCCGTTGCTGGTTTCAGATTCTACGTTCCGAATCCGAGCCCATCCCAGTGATCTGTGGCCGAAGGATTAACATCTATACATGGTTATTAGCGGTGCAACGGATCATCATTGATCTGTGGTCGGTTCGGATCAGGTCACACGGTTCGGATCGCCCGCGATCTGCGGATTGGTTGGGGGACACCATTCAGACATGTCAAGGAAGCTGAAACATGCTCAACGTAGCACGCCGCCCAAGGCTAACTTAACCCCTGGGCGTTATTTGTCCATTTTCTGGCTTTTTTATGCTTTTCTGTTTTTCATCAAAGAAAAAGCATTTGAAAAAAATACACTAGGGACCTGACATTTTACTAGGATTGTTTAAAAATGTAGAAGTTCAAATTGGCGCCATGCTGTAATTTATAATTATTACCAAACAGGAGGGAGAGATTCACACAAAGTTGTTGTAATAATGCCCGATTTTGGCTCATTGACTCCCATTATAAATCACAGTTTTTGATATGCTGTAAACCTGATGTGTTATAATGCATTTTCCGTGATTACTGATGCAATCGCTTCTTTGACGAGTCATAAACATGAAAATAGAGGAATTTGTGTGTTTAGAGTGTTAACACAAAAATCCGCTAGGTGGCGCCAAAGGCTAATAAATGAATACAAAATGCATGCATAAAAAAATTCTATTGTTATGACTTATAGACTTGTTTGAGCTATATGAAATATTCAAATTATTATTTTATTTTATATATATATATATACAGCATAGTTAGTCTTGCTATTAGCATAATACTGCTATTGTTGTCCATAGAGGGCATTAAAAAAATAAAATAAAATAAAAACTATATATGTGTAGATAGGTCTGATGCCACTGAACATTTTGAGTGGTTGAAAGTGAAAAAAATATTCAGAAATGACTAAGTTATCACACTTCAAAGGAAATGCCAGATTTTGGCACAAATTACAAGAACTTAATCAAACTATATAAACGTCCAGGGGTTAAGGTTCAAGTTGACCAAATAATACATTGACGGCAATGCAAATAGTCTTAGTCGACTTTTACTTGAAGCTTGACTTCCCTTTTACATGTTTAGGCTTTCTTTATCGTAGTTTTGATTGACATTGTGGTAAATCGCTAATTTAGGACGCTACGAAACCGCTAATTAATCATGTTGTCATTGTATGACATGGCAGAAGTCTCCGACGTAAGTTTCTAGCAGCTAGCTGTTAGCATTACCTTACAAGTGCCCGGCTGGGACTGTAGCTGTAAACGGGTTTGACAGCTGGTACTTGGCTTACTTCAAATCTTTTTCAATATTCTGGACTAAGGCTACTTTGTAATTCAATCTCTATGTTTAAAGGAAGGGAATGTGCCTTAAATAGCACTTTGAGGGTTGTTTTTTTTAAAGAAAAGATAAATAGAACTTATAAACCACTTTTGCCCATAAAAAAAAAACATTCAACTCACAATGTCAAACATAGCCGTTAAGATAACTTTAAGCCATTAATACTTTATTTTACACATGGACCATGTATAAAATAAGAATGTTTTTTCATCATATTGCGCTTAAAGCTGTGTTCGTAAATCCTGAAGGGCTGTATTAGACATTTTGAATTATTTTACAAAATAAATGAAGACAAAGTATCATTTATCTTTTTCTTTTTCTTTTTTTTGCTTACCCGAAAAACAATCCAATTCGTGACTCAAATCCGTGATCCGATCCAAACGGTGACTTTTGTGACGGTTCAGTCTCTTCCTGGTCTTCAGGATTCTTGTACTTAACGGACAGAATCTCACCGCATAAGTTCACATGCATCACCTTGCAGCTCTGATGATGTGAAAGGCGAGACTTTTATCGTCTGGATACTCGGGTCAAAATCCAGCACACCAAAACCACGATAAGAGTGAACACCTGACTGACTGTGTGGCCTCGGATCTGCATATTAAGTTCCATCTGCTTTGCGAAAACGGATCGGTCTGGATTTCCCAAAACATCCTCTTCCTTTTCCTGATTGTCTGCACTGATGAAATCAGCCCATTAGCGACAGGGAAAAGCGATTGAAACGAAAATGGCACTTTCAAGCGAGCTGCCTGCCACATGGAATCAAGTCTGTCTCCATGTGTTGTTATAATTAGCATTTAGAAATACAACCACAGTTGTTGTTGGGTTTTGCTTTTCAGATTTATGATGAGACCGTCCCATAACTCAGAGACAAAACTCTGCTGTTTAAAAAAACAAGTTCTGACTAACTGGATTGGCCTTAAAGGTGAGAATGAACAGAGATGAGGAGAGAGGAAAATGAGCGCAATTTTATTTGCGTGTTATAAAACTATAAATATGAAGTCTATTAATCATGTTACTGGCTTTGTTGGTAGACAATAAATCGCAACTCTAAATCCCACATTTCAACAGATGTTTGTCGAGATTATATTTGCTAAATAAGATCGTCCCTTCAGTTCAATCACCAAATCAGGCCGAGACGTCAAACATGCTGCTTTTAATGGGCTTTGGCGTCGGAGAAGCGCAATACGAAGGTCTCGGGTTACCGCAGCTGCACTCCGAAACCGTGCGCAATTTGGGAAGCCGATTTAGCCGGGGATGGCTCCAAGATAGAAACGGGATCCAGTGGACTCGATGCGACCTGGACCACCTCCGCCAGCGAACACTGACAGTGATGGAGAAGAAAAACAAAGCGCTGGAGGGAGGGAGAGGAATCGCAGAGGAAATGAATATCTTACGCTAACACATGGTGCGAAAGAAAGAAATGTCTCTCTCTCGATGACCTTGTGTTTTTCATTCCTCTCTCCGCCCTCCGCACCCGCTCGCTCTGCTTCCTCCTCCACCCCTCGCCCGCGCTCCTTGCCGATTGAAATACGCATTTGCTGAAAATGCGCATAACGGACATGCGACTGCCTGTCTGGTCGATGCTGGATTTCACTTTCCTTTCTTTTCTTTGATCCTTCCTCGGGTCACCTGACAACCTCACGACTCTGGCTGGAAGTGTTCGGTTTAGGTGAACGGTGTGGGATTTTTTTTTTCAATTGGTTTTAGGTGAACGAATGAATACACACTCACTCGCACGCACGCACCCACATACAAAAAAAAAATAAAAATAAAATTTAAAAAAGAGAGCAATGATGATGACATGTCAAATCGGTAAAATTACCGAATGAACAATACTGAGCTCTCCAGGAAGAAAAACAAAAAAAGGGGGGTAAGATCGAAAGAGGGCGGTGGCAAATGCGTGTTGACGAACGCCGTGCGTCAACAACCGCTTGAAGGTAATTTTGAATATGAAGGAAAAAAATTGATGCAATCGAAAACACGAGCACAGGACGGTGATGGGAACACGGCGTTGAAAAGATAATGAGCCAGTGTCTTGCGATAAACTGCTCAAGAATGACTTACAGATGACTTTCTGGCTGCGGTTTCCCTTTCATATAAATAGAGGCACCTCTATTAGACAATGATTCCGAATCCCGCGTATCGTGATATCTGCTTTCATTTCCGAGCGTCCTGCTCTTCGCTATCTCATGGTCTACCGCAGGATAATGTTCTCCTCCGGTTTCACCTCAAACCTGCTTTTGGTTTACGCGGGCAACGGGACGACCGTTTGTTTGCAGGACAACTTTGTTTGCTTACGCTCGTCAAATGATCTTGGCCGTTCCATTTCGTAAATACTTGAGTTGTTTGAGCGTGTCAACACAACCGGACTGGAATTTGTCACCACAAGGCGAAACTCCACCATTCGTTTTGTTTGGCGCTTATTTTCCCTTTCAGCACACTTTTCTAATGGGGGGGGGGGGGGTGTAATTAAGGTCCTTGTGAGGATACCGCGATCGAAAGTTTTGAATTTTTGCGGTAGGTTCGTGTTCATTGATTGCGGTGTGTTCTGCTAGTCGAAGGTTAAAGTGACCTTTTGAGTTAGAGGATTCATTTTGGTTCTTAACCAATGGGTGGCGAGCGCCATCTGGTGGGCCGCAAAGTAATTTCAGTTTTGTAACTGTGGCAGGGTATTTTTGAAATCAAATATTTCTCCCCTCCAACTGAGATCATCATGGACAAGTATTTAGTCATTAAATACAAACAATAAGAAATCAACAAAAATCATAAATTCCAAATGGGCCCTGGGCTAATTTTTACAGGAAAAGTTGGCTCCCATGGTGAAAAAGGTTAAGAACCCCTGATTTAGGAGAAAGAATTTTAGAGTTGAAGGGGAAAAACTGAACCCAAGATGAGGTCAATAGAACTGTTCAGTCGTGTTCCAGTTCCAGCAGTTGTGACGAGTAAGAAAAAAGACCCAGACTGACCTGCCCTGGCTTGGACCGAGATGACGATTCACATTTCCGATATCCAGCTGACGGGTCAAACAAGTGCATTCCACTTCCTTTTCCGACGCTGACCTCACACGTCAGCGGTGCCAGGAAATGATCCTTCTCCCAAGTCTATCTCTCGTGACCTGGAAAGGAAACAGACAGCGGCACTGTGGACATCCAATTGTCTCGTGAGGATTTTGTATGAAAATGAATTCACTGCAAACTTGCGAACGGTCAGCAGATGAAATATTTCAATTTCACTTCACAACAAATATCGTTTTTTGGCTCAATAAAGGTTGGAAAGCACTATTTTAGATTACCACGCTCTACCCCACCAAAATCATACCTTAAAATCAGTTAAATTAGCAATTTCATTGGAAAGTTTTAGATACGTTGCTTGAATGAAGTGGGGGGGGGGGGGGGTGAATGTGTGACAGTAGTTGGGTTTCCATTTTTATTCGAATTTTCAAGAAATGCGAAAATAAAATTGAATGGAAACGCTAGAAATTCGAAAAAGGGCACAAAATTCGCAAAAAAAAAGTTTTTACGCTTACAGGTGGTAGATTTTGAAGCATATCGGGAAAAAAAGGAAAATGCGACTTTTGGTGACGGAAACAGGTTTTGCGTTTGTAGTCGTCAAGCAATGTCGGACGATAAAGTAAGGTATGTTATTAAAGAAGCAAATATTAATGCTATTTTAGATGGAAAATAGCAAAGGAACGCTACGGTTTATACGACGTCATCACACGGCGCAATCGCTTCCTGTTTTTCTTCTTCTTTTAAATTATGGGTGGATCACATCTCTATGGTGTATACCGCCACCTACAGCGGCGGAGTCCCCTTTCAATATTCGCAAAAAAGGACAGATGGAAACGGGCATAAGTCGCATGTCAGTTGTTTATTTAATTTTTTTTATTTTTATTTTTTTCACCGAGAGAGCTCAGTACTGTTCATTTGGTAATTTTACCGATTTGACATGTCACCATCATTGCTCTCTCTTTTTTTTTTTTTTTTTGTATGTGGGTGTGTATGTGCATGTGCGTGCATGTGTTAGTTCACCTAAAACCTATTAAAAATCCCATACCGTTCACCTAAACCGAATACTTCAGAATCCAGCTGGAGTCGTGAGGTTGTCAGGTGACCCGAGGAAGGATCAAAGAAAAGAAAGGAAAGTGAAATCCAGCACTGATCAGACAGGCAGTCAGTCGCATGTCCGTTATGCGCATTTTCAGTAAATTTGCTTAAAAAATTCTAAGCAATTGGATGGAAACTCGACGAGTGTCACAGTCACCAATGAACCTTCATCCATTTATCGAACAGTCAAAAACTCGCCAGGCTCACAAAGACGACACTCACACTGAACCAACCAACCAAAGAAGTAAATAAGTTTGACTTCTTCCTACGCATTTTCAAATATTATATTCATGTTACTTTAATTTGTCTGTTTAGTTTCGAGGCGGCAAATATATTTGTATACAAGTAAATTGAATTAGGAGTTTGTTCAGGGAACAAATTCAACTTGTAAGTCGAGGTCCTACTGTACAGCTGATGTCATTTCCAAAATTGGCCCTTAGTCTGACGTGTTCCGTTTATGAAAGCATAATGAGATTTTAAGTCATGTTGAACGTGCCGCAGCCCTTCCACCAGTTGTAATGGCTTGCTTATTTAATATGTGTAATATTTTATTTGAACTGTCACACAGTTCACAAGTATCCAATTATGGGAATATGGAAATGTTAGATGTGATTTTTCCAGGAGTGTCTCTATTTTTGGGTAGCATTTTGAAGTGAAGTATACAAATCTATAAAGGCGTGTCAATGAAAGAGACACTGTTCAGTTGCTTGTCACTCTTTCCCGACCGATTCAAACGTTGCCATCCCTTTACCGCTGACTACAGTCGTTCTCTTATTCTATATTTCTGTTATTTTCATCATAGCTCAGGCTTGAGCTCGCTACACTCGTTTGTTGTGATGATATAACAGCTGAAAATGATCCCAGGGACACAATGGGACGTCTGCCTATTCAAGCATTCATCATCCTGGATGTCCCACCAACGGCTTTTTTTGCTTCCATTTCACTCTCACTGTTCTTAGTGATGGCGATTGCTTTCAATGTGTTTCTAATTACTGGAAGTGTCATGCCTTGTTCAAATTAATTACACTAATGACAGCTATTTTGTCGAGTCGAGTCGCTGGGGTGGTCCTTGGTGGCTGTTGCAGTTTGGGAGCTTAAAATAACAGCTTCAAAAAAAATCAAGCCTCAAAATTTATGGTTTATTTTTGTCGTCATCGTTTCGGATCGTTGTCGCTGAGTCAGCTCTGATGTTGCTGTTCACAGTTTTGAGCGTTGTACGGTAAAATGAAGGGAAAATGATCATTCAAACACAAAAAAAAATGTTTTTTAATACTTTGTCACTCACTCCCAAAAACGGATTTACACGTTTTTTTATGCTTTGTTTTGTTTTTAATGCAAGAGCTTACAGAAGGCTTTGAAAGCAATGGTGGTTATTAGAAAAAAAACGGCCAGCGGGTGGCAGCAGAGTATAAGAGATCAACCAGGGCCATGTTGCAACAAGCTCTTTTTGACAGTGTTTTCAACAGTTTTGTGAATAATGATGAAACTTAGCGATATTCTAATTCTAATTACAGCAAAACGGAAACAGATAGAAATATACTTTTTGTTCCTGATGAAAGAAGAGACTCTAATCTTTCTTTTGGTAGGTTCCATATTTTTATAGCAATAGAACACAATATTCTGTGGGGCTTGCAAATATCAGTCAAAATCCAGTAAAATAGCCAAGAGCGAAGGGGGTTGCTTCAGTGAAAATAGTTAGGAGTGAATGAGTTAATAAACAATAACTTTTTTTTAAAAAATCCTGATGAAAGAAGAGACTCTGGTAGCTTTCATGTTATTTTTTAAAACAATACAACACAATATTCTGCAAAATCAGTCAAAATCCAGTCAAACAGCCGGCCGGGAGCGAAGGGGGTTGCTTCAGTGAAAATGGCTGGGAGTTAACGAGATAAGAGCAAATGTTATAACGGCTTGTTTTATGTACGTAAGAAAGAGCCTCGTGTCACAAGGGGCGCAGTTTAAGCCATGAGGCGTGTGAGAAGGGTCATAGGTCACCAAGTGGGGCGGCGTACGGCCAAGCTGAGACCTGTGATTGACAACGCGTCTGTATAATTACACTTTGATGCTATGCGTCATATTTTCTCTCTCTCCAGTTACTGTATTATGTTATGTTTTTCAGTCATACCTCAAAAGTCGCTTATCCTGGCTTGACATGTTTTCCCGCAGCTGCTATGACTGCTAATGCGGTTAGCGCTGGAAAACCAAACAAAGCATGACACAGCACTCCATCACCTTACCTGATGATGTCATGATAACATAAATATTCCGTTAGCGCGGCGCTCTCACCTTCCACGCGTTAAAAGTCAAAGGCTTGGCTAGCTAGCTAAAGGCAGGTGCGTTGCGGCAAATCAGTGGCATTTTCGGAAAGTGGAGTCGTGACAGGGCATGTTTTTGAAGCCCCCCCCCCCCTCCTTCATATTGTAAACTTGAACCAGACCATGCAGCGCCGGAGGTGGGTGCGAAGTGAATGAGGGGGTTGTGTCCGCAAACAGTCCGCCCTTTGAGCTCCCGGCTAGCAGGTCCGCCCTAGTGGATCATGGCCGCTCATGGTGGAGGTGTCGCCATCGGGATGCTAAGTGCCTCTGACCCGAGACTACTCAACCGTGGCCTAATTCTTGCGTTTCATTAGAGCAACCATTACCACATGTTCCAACCCTAACCGCTTTAATCAAATCTACCTTTTAGAAAGGATCTCTGTTGGACATTTTAGAAGGTCACTTAAGCAAAAAATGTGGCCCGACATGAAAAATAATTCTGAAAAGATGTTGGTGATTTCCAAAGATCATCAAGTGAGCTATCTGAAATTTTTCAACATCAATTAATTGGTCCAAAATTTGGTAGAGTGGCACCTTGATTACGGAGTTGCAATCTTCCCAAATTTGAAATGTTAGATTAGGCCTTGTGACCTTTCCCCTCGCTCTTGGCACACATACTAGTTGAATCCAGCTAAGACTAGCATAGTCAAAACATTGTCAACATGGGCTAAGGTAAAGTCGTCCTCCTGCGGGGATGCGGCTATAATAGCATAAAAGCAAGCAACCATTTCGGATAGACTAGACCTTCTTCCGCATATGGCCAGAAAGGCTCCACAGCCGTGTGTGGATCTTTCGGGCGTCCATTAATTAGGTCAATTGTTTTGTGGTAGTTATTTTTTTGTGTAAAAAGTTCTGTCAGAACATTAAATCGGTGCCATGACCCGGATTCTCATTGCGTGTAAGAAAAATAACACTGTATTGTAAAATAAAGAAATAAGCTGTTTTTAGTCCTCCATGCTTCTTATGAGTGTTTTCATCGTGCATTTGTGTGATTGGTCATTTGTTACATCATCCTACATAATGTATATTAAACCATTCGCATTCATTCAACAAAATAAGCCAAAACGCGCACAGTAGGTAAATTTTCGGAGTAAATTGAGACAAGATCATCATGATTCTAGTTTATATACTCGCTGACATTTTTGTTTGGTGCTGTGCCGTGAGATTTTTCTCCTGTAATATAAGCACCTTAACTGACAAAACACAGACACACAGGATACAAGGATTGGTGGGGAATACATTAGTTCAGTAGCAGTCATAAAAGTAGAGTTGTGAAAATATTCACCTCATGGAGCTTTCCACATTTATCAGAATGTTTCCCCCGGGTGCTTCAAAAGCAGCATTTACGACCAGTCGGTATTTTTGGCACTGACGTCGGAGTTCAGCGGATGATTCATGTGAGGGGCATAAATGTCCAATGTACACATGCCATTTCATGGCAATTCACGTTATGGTTGTAGAGATATTTCAACGTACTGACATCATGTACTGGAATTCACACACTGGCCTATAGACGTACTTGTAAGGCGTTGTGTTCTGATTCGCTGAACTCAACTATAGAGCACTTTAAAGCAACCCCGATGGAACCCAGGGCCGGCAGATACAATCCAAACAACAAAGGGCCCGGAATTGAACCCTGTGGAACACCATATGTTCCGTTAGATATGTGACGTCATTAGGGTGTCAAAATTAGTGCGTTAATTTAAAGTGCCTTTAATGACCACCCCCTTACTTGGAACTGGGGGGATTCCAATCGCAACACAGCAGGCACGTCCACCTCAAAATTCAGCCGGAATAAATTTTATAAAAATGCGTATGTTTGTGGAGACTTGGGGTCAAGTTGTATTTCACAATTTTAAAAATGTGCAGAATTTTACAAGTTACTTCGTGTTAAAGATGAGGTAGCTCTTAATATGAAAAGAAAAATGCACTTGCGCTGTCACCAATGTCTTACAAATGCAATTATGCCATCTAGAGGCAGAAAAATGACCTAACCGCAAATCAATATCACACTTGTTTTTTACAGTACAGTACTTTTTTTTTTTTTAATTTTAACTCAATTATATGATTATGAAATGACTGCATCAATGACTTAAAGATGCAGCCATATTTCTATTAGTTTAAAACATTTTCCCACTTTTATGTTCACAAGAGTATGAAAAATAGAAAAATATATATTTTATTATACATTTTACTGTACATTTTGAACAGTTAACTATTGAAGTCATGCAATTAATTACGATTAACTCGGCTATAAATATCAAAAATTCATTTGAACAGTTTCTATTAGTTTAACATTTTTTTCCACTTTTGTTAACAAGTGTATGAAAACCTAGACTTTTTTTAATTGAAAAATTTGAAGAAAAAAAATATTGTACATTTTACTGTACATTTTGAACAGTTAACAGTTAAGTATTAATTACAATTAACTCATTCACTGCCATTGACGGCTATAAACATAAAAAATTCATTTGAACTATTTCTATTAGTTTAACATTTTTTTCCACTTTAGTTTTAACAAGAGTATGAAAACCTAGATTTTTTTTATTGTACATTTAGAACAGATATGAAATTTGTGATTAATCGCGAGTTAACTAGTGAAGTCATGTGATTAATTACCATTAAAAATGCCTGACCCCCAATTTTTTATATTTTCTTCTTTTTTTTTATTCATTCACTGCCGTTGACGGCTATAAACGTCAAAAATTCCTTTTAACAGTTTCTATTAGTTTAACATTTTTTTCCACTTTTGTTAACAAGAGTATGAAAACCTAGATTTTTTTTTGTGTACATTTAGAACAGATATGAAATGTGTGATTAATCGCGAGTTAACTAGTGAAGTCATGTGATTAATTACCATTAAAAATGCCTGAACCCCAATTTTTTTTATTTTCTTCTTTTTTTTATTCATACACGATAAACGTCAAAAATTCCTTTTAACAGTTTCTATTAGTTTAACATTTTTTCCACTTTTGTTAACAAGAGTATGAAAACCTAGACTTTTTTTAATTGAAAAATTTGAAGAAAAAAAATATTGTACATTTTATTGTACATTTAGAACAGATCAAATTTGTGATTAATCGTGAGTTAAGTCATGCAATTAATTACAATTGCCCCTAATTTTTTTATATATTTTTTTTTATGAATTTATGGCAGTGAATGAGTTAAAAAAAAAAATCTCTTGACACCCCTAGACTTCATATTGTATTTATTGTGTGACGGTCCAATTCACAACAAGCTAAAAAGCAAAACAATGAATTTTAGCTTTAGCTTTTTTTTTCATACAATAGATACATATGTGTTGAATATGAGTTTTGTGCTTTTTTTTTGAGTATGCAATTATGGTGTCACTGGTTGTAAAAAATATTTATACCGTCGTCTCCCTTGCTGGCTACTGTGATTAATGCGCCGCACTGCACACATGACGGAAGCTGGAACGACTACAAGAGAAGAGACTCAAAGAAAAGGACGATTAGTGACAATCAGCGTGCTGTGAAATGAAAATAACAGACGACGGTGCTGACATGACGCATCCTTTTGTCTGGTTCGGCACAGACACAAAAAGATTCTGGCTCATTCTTGACTCTTGCTATAAAATAGAAATTTGGCTCCCCCCCCGCCTCCCTTATAGGAACCATATGACTGTCCTTAAACGGGTTGACTGATGTGGACGCTGACAGTCGGCGGGCGCTGTGGGAGTCTTGACAAAATGCAACACACCCTTTGACAGGCTCATCCCTTATTCTCTCCCCGTGGTTCTTCGTGGGGGGGGGGGGGGGGGGGAGTATCAGCGGGTGCCGGTCCGGGTCGCATTGGCACTAGATGTGTAAGCGTCGCTGAAACAACACATGCGCTGGAATATGAACTTGGTCATGTGCAAACCTCATCTAAGGGACGTAAAAATTAAATGTAATGTTCAAGGACATGGGAAAATATTCCTGTTAGGATGGGTACAATTTTTCAATTGATTTGAACTCGTATGGTTTGGCGGATGAGAAACGCAGACTTTGAGCTCAAATTTGAAGGGATCTAAAAGTTGGGAAAAAATCCAGAGGCGGTTCATCTCTTTGTGTTTTTTGCATTTTCTTTTGGTTTTTATTGCATGTGTAAAAACCCCTTTCACAAGATGATAAGCCAAAATCAAAATTGATAACGACAGCCTTATTAAAGGTCTGTTCTGCAGTGATGCATCGAAACTGGCAAAAAGTGAACGGCGAAAACGGATCAAGCCAAGTCCAACGCAAAGTTATGAAACCGAGCTTCAAAGGAACCTTGGGTGGATCTGACACGATAAATGCAAACATAAAAATCCTGGATTAATGGCGTGGAATGTACATTTTTTTTGAACATCACAACATTGAATCGGGATTTAGCTGTCAGCTCGAAACAACAAGCATCCAAAAACAACATTTAGAATAAAAAAAAGACCTTGTGGGTTGCTGTCAAGTGGATTGTTAAAAAAAATGTTAGTTCTTCAAACGTTGTTGAACGGAAACATATGTTAGGAACGGCTGTGTATGAAAAATACAAAGGCTGAAATCAATGTTTTCATTAGAGCTGGGTATCGATTCTAATTCCCTCAATCGGTTCGATTTCGATTCACAAGAGTTCAGTTCAATTCAATTTTTTTTCCCGATTAAATTGGATTCACTTCAATTCAATCCGATAAAGCATCCTGATTAAAAACTCAAACAATATGAATTTTTCAAATGATTTAGTTTGTTAATGAAAGTAGCACGTGTTTCAATTCAGCTTTATTTCAGACAGAAAGAAGTAAAAACTTGAAAAAAAAAAAAAAAACAGCGAGCGGTCGAGACGCTTTCAATGTAATAATTCTATAAAATTATTTAACAGCATGTCCTTGTGCTATACATATTTTCCAGTAATTGAGCTTTTATAAAAAATAAAAAAATACAGATAGACTGATTTGAACAATTTCTATTAGCTTAACATTTTTTTTCCACTTTTGAAAACAAGAGTATGAAAACCTAGATTTTTTTTTATTGTACATTTAGAACAGATATGAAATTTGTAATTAATCGCGAGTTAACTATTGAAGTCATGTGATTAATTACGAGTAAAAAAAATTAATCGCCTGACGCCCCTAATTTTTAGTAATCATCTCGTCAGGCGATTACATTTTTTTATTGTAATTAATCGCATAACTTCACTAGTTAACTCACAATTAATCCCAATTTTTTATATCTGTTCTAAATGTACATTTTCATACTCTTGTTAACAAAACTAGTGAAGTCATGCGATTAAATAGGATGACAAATTTTGATTGCCTGATGCCCCTAATTTTTAATAGTCTTTTCTTTTTCTTTAAAAAAAAAAAAATATATATAAAATATTTTTATTTTTAATAATCTTTTTTTTTTTTTAAAGGAAAAGATTATTAAAAATTAGGGGCGTCAGGTGATTCCAATTTTTAATCGTAATTAATCGCATGACTTTACTAGTTAACTCACGATTAATCACAGATTTTATATCTGTTCTAATACAATTTTTAAAAAATCTAGGTTTTCATGCTCTTGTTAACAAAAGTGGGAACATTTTTTAAACTAATAGAAATAGTTCAAATAAATTTTTGACGTTTATAGCCGTCAATGGCAGTGAATGAGTTAATAAATGTAAGAAAATACTTTTAATTCAAGTCAACAGTAAATTTCAAGAAAACAGTTGGATAAAAAAAAAATGCCTTTAACTCTTTGACTGCCAGACGTTTTCAGAAAAGGGATGCCGTGGGTGCCAGCCGATTTTAAGCATTTTTGACTGATCTTTCAAGGTCCATAGAAAATTATGTGTTTGGACTATGGAAACACACATACTCCCAAAAAAAGATTGGACTCTCATCTTTCATCAGAAAAAAAAAGTTTGCTTCTACCTTATTCCGTTTTTCAGTAATTAACAATAGAAAATGGTTAGTTTCACCTCTGTTTTGAAACAAAATGTCTTTTAACGTCTTTGGCACTCCTCCATAGGATTTTACTAAACGTTATTTAACGTTTTTGGCAGTCAAAGAGCTAAAATTCTATTTTTCTTAAGATTTTATGGGAAAAATTCATTCAATTCATGGTTTTATGAATCGATAACAAGCCTGAAAAGGAAAATCAATTCGATAACGATTATTTGATTTTCTTATTTAAACCCAGCCCTCGTTTTCATAGACTAAGGCTATTAAAAATAGCGCAAATCTGAATTCATGCGGTTCTATCCTATTTTCCCCGTATTGGTAGAAACCTAACAACGGCTGGATGAAAGAATGACACCCACTCGCCATCATCACATTTACAAATCCTGCTGCACTTTTCAGATTTGACGCCGCCTCATTTTCCAACGTGACAGCATTTTTTTAATATGGAAAAGCGAGTCGCCGGTCAAATCGGTGGAGCACATTGGCTTCACGCTTGCCGCTTTTGAACGGCGATATCCGGTCGACTGCAGCTGCGTGGCGCTTAGCCTCGGGCCACTCTCTGCTGCAGGAGGGAGGCCTGGTTTGATTTTAGTCTTAGGCAGAGCAGAACCTTTGGCATTCCTGCTTTTCAATTGGAATTAATGCACTCGTTACCGCCTCTGAAAGCGATATAAATATTTGCTTGCGTTTGGGGGGGCGGGGGGGGGGGGGGTGGGCGGCCCCGCAATAATGAGGACAGGTGCAGTCTGCCCTCAAGGTCGGCCGGTGTAAACTTATACCTTCGATTTTCTCTCTCTCTCTTTCGCTCGCCTACTCACTCCATCCTCAAGTGAAGCGATTCCAACCTGGAAACTTTTGCGGCGGTTACATAAAATTCCAGCTCGAACGTCTGGCGGTTTCAAGAACAAAAAAAAAAAAAAAGGTGAAAAACAAAAGTAAGGTTGAAAAACTATTGTGAGAAAACGGGAGGCAAATATAAAGAGGATCGGGACCCGAAACTCTTCATCCAGTAGAGAAGACCAAGAACAAAAGAGCTGGAGGAAATTGGAAGCAGAGCGAAGGCAGCTTAGTCGCTCCCGTACCAAAAAGACCGACTTTTTTTTTTTTGTTTATTTATGATTTATGATAAAACTTTTGTGAATCTCCGATGCCGTCAGGGAAGATTTGTTTGCACAAAAACTGACAAAAACGTGTCGGGAAAATTGTCCAAAGTGTCCGGCATGCATTTGGCCTTAGTCGAGGAATTATGAACAGTTCAAAATAGCGGTCAGTGTTAGCAAAAAAAAAAAATCCTTCAGGCCTAAGAAAAAAATGTCAGGGAAAGCTTACTAGAACATCTGGACTTTATTTGGGGTTTGTCAGACACACTTTAAATGGTGGTAGGTGTTTACTGGCTCCATTTGAACTCATTCGCTGCCATCGACGGCTATGGACGTCAAAAATTCATTTGAACTATTTCTATTAGTTTCATATTTGTTTCCACCTTTGTTAACAAGAGTATGAAAACCTATTCAAAAAATTATTGTACATTTAGAACAAATATAAAATGGGATTAATCATGAGTTAATTATCAAAGTCATGCGATTAATTACAGTTAAAAAATATTTTATTTTTTGTTTAATTACTTAACTCGTTGACTGCCAAAAACGTTAAATAACGTTTAGTAAAATCCTAGGGAGGAGTGCCAAAGACGTTAAAAGACGTTTGTTTCAAAACAGAAGTGAAACTAACCATTTTCTATTGTTGATTACTGAAAAACGGAATAAGGTAGAAACAAACTTTTTTTTTCTGATGAAAGATGAGAGTCCAATCTTTCCATAGTCCAAACACATAATTTTCTATGGACCTTGAAAGATCAGTCAAAATGCTTAAATCGGCTGGCACTGGCGACATCCCGTTTCTGAAAACGTCTGGCAGTCAAAGAGTTAATTATTTAATCACAAATTTTATATATGTTCTAAATGTACAATAAAAAAAATCTAGTTTTTCAAAAAAATGTGAAACTAGTAGAAATAGTTTAAATGAATTTTTGACGTCTATAGCCGTCAAATCAAAAATCAAAGTATAACTTCAGATAAGCACACACAAAATCCAAAATTTGACCCATATCAGTTATTTAGTAACAGTTAGGATAAAGTTCAAATGGGTTGCAGATGCTTATATACGCTGGTTATATATACAGCGACCAAACCCTGCCTAAGACTAAAAATGGAGAAGAAGAAAAAAAAAAGCAGAGGGGATCAAATATAATTCAAAGTCAATACGGGGCTTGCTCTGAAAGAAAGCAAAACGTCGCAGAGGATCTCAAGAAAATTTACGACCCGATCGGTCGAGAGGTACACGAACCCGTGTGAAATTTGATCCCTGCCAACTCCAGCATTTGAGGTAGAATTGTTTTTGTTTGTTTTACTATTAACAGAGAACAATTAAAAAGTGTGAAGATTTAGGACTGATGGGGGGGATCAGCAACTCGTAACGACTCGTACGGTATTTCAGAGTGTGACCGGTACACAAATTTATTGAAATATGCTCGTCCCGTTGATATAATGCCGCCGCCTACCGCTGCTATTTGTGAAGAATTTAAATTGAAATGTGCAGAATTTCACAAGTTCATTCAAGTTAAAGATGATGCAGCTCTTAATATGAAAAGAAAAAAATCAATTGAAATCATCAATGTCTTACAAATGCAATGATGCCATCTAGTGGCACTCTTTTTTTTTTTTTACAATACAGTACATCTTTTTAACTCATTCACTGCCATTGACAGCTATTAGACGTCAAAAATTCATTTGAACTATTTTTATGAGTTTAACTTTTTTTTTGTTAACAAGAGTATGAAAACCGAGAAGAAAATGTTTTTGTACATTTAGAACAGATATACAATTTTTGATTTATTGTGAGTTAACTAGGGAAGTCATGCGGTTAATTCCGATTACAAATTGTAATTGCCTGATGCCCCTAATTTTTAATAATCTTTTCTTCTTTTTTTTTAAACCATAAATATTTTTTTTCCACTTTTATGTTAAGAGTATGAAATCTTAAAGGAAAAAAATGAGCTCTTGTTGGCTGAGTCTGCATTTTCCTCCTCGCTCACACTTAAACGGTGCTGTCAATCCTGCTGTCATCTCTTTTTCTGCTGATCAGACAAAACACAAGAATCAGCAAATCTGAGGTGATTAACTCATTGACTGCCATTGACGGCCATAGACGTCAAATATTCATTTGAACTATTTCTATTAGTTGAACATTTTCTTACCGTTTTGTTAACAAGAGCATGAAAACCTAGTTTTTTTAATTGTACTTTTAGAACAGATATAAAACATGTGATTAATCGTGAGTTAACTCGTGAAGTCATGTAATTAATTACGATTAAAAAATGTAATCGCCTGACGCTCCTAATTTTTCTTTTTTTAAATCAGGCGATTAAATTTTTTTAATTGTAATTAATCGTATGACTTCAATAGTTAACTCCCGATTAATCATAACTTTTATATGTGCGCTCGATGTACAATATTTTTTTTCTTCTAGGTTTTCATACTCTTGTTAACAAAAGTGGGAAAAATAATAGAAATAGTTCAAATGAATTTTTGACGTCAATGGCGGTGAATGAGTTCAAAGTTCAGCGCACCCGGAAGGCGCCTAATGATAGAGAACGTTCCACTTCCAAGTTTGGAACATTAATTGCACAAATGAATGGAAAGTGGTAACATATTTCATGGGATGAAAGAATAGATTTTTCTAAGAATTAAAAGAAAATGATTTTTTTTTTTTTATTCAAAAAAGGTACACTAAGGTTATAAAAAGTGTACACAACCCTGCTCGATGCCACGTTTCTGTGATGTGAAACGCGAGAACCAGATCAATTGTTTCAAATCAAATGAGATGATAAGATTGCACAAGTCTACACACCCTCACGACTGGGGATGGGGCGGTGTTCAAGTCAGGATGAACTGCCCGCTGTTGAAACTGAAAAAAGGGTCAAATTTTTTATTTTTTTTATTTTTTATGTATATATATATATATATATATTAGTGTTAGCGCGACAAATAAAGATCAAATCAAACCAATGCATATGAATGTTTTTTTTTTTTTTTTTAAATGGGCGTCAGCAGACACCAGCATCTTAATTGCCTCTGGTTAACTCCAAATAAAGTTGGACTGTTCTAGTAGGCTTTTCCTGCCATATTTTTTTTTTTGCATTCCAACAGAAGCGTGATGGTTTTGTGCTCACGCTGACCGCTATTTTGAACTGTTCGTAACTCCTTCCACCTTGACTAAGGTCCCAGTTCCAGCTGGAGAAAAAAAAACAGCCCGTCAGCGTCATGGCTTCAATGTCGGCATGGTGTTCTTTTCATTATGAACTTGGTTCAAAAGTTCAACTTGGGTTTCATCAAACCATAACACATTTCACCCACATGTATTTTGGGAGATTTTGCGATTGCCTGGTGAAATCAAGGTCAAACTTTTTTGACTATATATCTAAAAGGTACGTTTAGCAAACAAAAGATTAGACGATATTGGAAATTTTGACAAACGTCGGTAGTGGTCGTTTTTAAAAATCTGACGGCCGATAGAAGGTCAATCGAAAACCATTTTAATCTCAGGGAACTCTTTATTAAAATGTTCAGTTAACTTCATAAGGGATGTTACTGACCCTGAGAACCTTCTAAACCATTTGTTTTGGTTTGACATTAAAACAAAGAAATGTGAAAGTTTAAGATTTAAGGTATTTTCAAATTTGGAACAAAAATATTTACTGTAAAAAAAACTATAGAGAGCTATGGTATTTAATTGTTTAGTTTCCACTTTTTAAGATATACTGATAACATTCGGAACGCCCTGAACGTTCTGTTAGAAATTTAAAAGGATTCAAATTGTCTAACATTAAAAAAATTTAAAAATCTACATTTTGAAAACTCAGTCAATAATCATACTTTAAGACATTACAACAGTCAAGATTGCCATTTGTATTTTTTTTTTAATTAGACGCCAATATGTTTTCTAGGGGTGGGAATCTTTGAATGTCTCACGATTCGATTCGATTCCGATTTTTGGGTCTGCGATTCGATTCGGAATCGATTTGTGGTTAAGAACGATTTTTGATTCAAAATGATTAGAGTGACAATGACTTTTGCTTCAATCTATAGACGTGCAAGGAATCGTAATGATCTACTCCAGTCTGACTCGCTAATGCTAATTAGCGCGCTACTCGCGGCACTTTTATCACTCAAAAGAACGGCTCCACACTGCAAAAAAAACAACTTTTATTGGAAAAACTTGATCGTGACTTTTTCCTTCTACTCTCTAATGTGGCTACAACTTAACAGTGTATCAGAACGCGTGGAACCACACTGCCCCCAAGTGGCCAAATCGAGTACAGCATGAACAGCACTCCAATAAAGGCACACACAAACAAAGGCAAGACAGTATAATATAATTGAAATGAAATCGATTTGGGGACATTTAAAATCGATTCTGAATCGTACTAAATGAGAATCTATTTTTTTGCCACACCCCAAATGTTTTTCCCCTTTTTTACTGAAAATTAATATGGGCTTCAAATATCTACAGAAGAGGATTACGGCCAATGAAGAGAGGGAAAAAAATTATTATATTTATTCTCAGAATTCTCACTTTTAAGTCAGAATTCTGAGAATAAAGTGAGAATCCTGCCAAACTTTTTTTTTTCCCTTTCTTCACTGGCCCTAATCCTCTTCCGTAAATATCAGTTATCGGCCTCCTTGACTAATAATCGGCATCGGCACTTTAAAAAAACATATGGGTAGTGCAAACACATTGATGGTGTTTTTGGATTGGGTCACGGGATCACTGTTTTATGATGCTGATGTTATACAGTTAACTTTCTATGTCCCTTATCATGATAATATTGTCAGTTGCTATGCAGTCGTTATTGTCCTGTTTGATCATATAGGCCTTTATTCTGTCATATAGAATTGTGCTGTCTCTGTTGTTGCTTTGCATATAAAGATTCTGTTTCGGTCCTCACAACATTTTTTTTAAATCACACACAAAAAAAACTACCATTTGAACAGGGGTGTGTCGACTTTTTATAGCCGGTGGAAACGCATGTTCATTTGGCCCTACATACCACCTGTCCATATATTCGGTGTGCATTGATTCTGTGCAAGCATATGGCAGAACGATAGAAGCTTTTCACAAGTCAACAACATTTCCACATCACTCGACCTGCTGGTGAACAATCATGACTACAGCAGATGTCATGTAAACAGTGCCCTCTGGTGGTTATTCTGATAACTCCGTTTTCTACAGACCAACCACATACATGTTATTTTTCCAACATACACCCTAAAAAAAAACACAACCATTTTTATCTTAATGTGTTTGCGTGTTTTTCTGTGTGTGAATGGCCATCTGTTTGCAGTTATTGACAAAGTGTGTGGAAAGTTTGTCCATTACTTCCTGTTAGCGTAAAGCCATTCACAGGTGTGACGACCAGAACCAGTTGCCCGTGAGGGCCGGCAATTCCCGGCGGACGCGCATATGCAAACGCGCGTTAGGCCGACACACGTGTTATTGTTTGCCTCTGAAGGGCGGCTGTCAGACTTAAAAAAAAAAAGAAAAAAGGAGACGTCAACATGAAAACAGTGCACTGAAGACCGTTTGTGTTTTGGAAAAAAAATACGGTAAAAATGAAAAACTGAAAGACAAACAGATCAGATCAAATTTTTATTTTTTAGCATATACATTAATTTGACATGCCTAACAATTGGGGGGTGGAAATGTTTTCCAAGCCAACCCCCTTCAACAGTGACACAACCTGGAATTGAACACAGAAAAAAACTAAGGATAGTATTTCAATTGGTGCAGTGACCTGGATTGCTCGGATCCATAGTAGCATATCGAAGGTAGCGGGGCCACAAACCCGTGTTGGGATTCAGTGTTGTCTTAAGCAAATCTCAAAAGTCTCTTCCAGTCTGTAAACAAAGTGTCATCTCCATAAAAAAAAAATGTCAAAAAAAAAAAATGCTGATGAGGCAGAATGTTGACATTTTGTCACTCGTCTCCTGCGGGGAGGTTTTCTTCAATCCGCTTGATAAACTTCATACGGATTTCTGTCACAAGGTCCCCTTTCAATGTGTCCTGGAGAAATTTCACATCCACAGCCATCTGGACCTGGAATTGGAAAAGTTCACAATCAGATTCGAGTTCATTCACGCCAAAACGAAAATTAGATTAAACAATGGCTTCTAAATATGAATTTTAAAAAAAGATCTAACCAGAGCATATATAAAAGAGAACACAAATTTTTATTTTGCTGTTAGTAAAAGTAGACAAAATATTTTTAAAAAAGAAATTGTAGTGGATAATGTTCCACTCCGGGCCAGTAGGTGGCAGAAAATGTTTCAGGTAACAAATAATCACAAAACAAAAACTCACATGAAGTCAATCCTGGAACGTTGCACGATGAGGAAAATGGTGAGTGCATTTAAATAATCGAATGCCGGGTCCGAGGGAGGAGGAGGAAATTATTTTCAAAAGAATAATTATATGTTGCTTCCTATTTCCAGAGAAATTGTCAATTATCACGCTTCTCTTATGACAACAACGTACATTCACAAATGCAGATCAAAGTTATAAATGTGAATTAAAAAAAAAAAGGAATGATGTAAAAAAACAGTTGAATTAAAATGATTTGAAATATTAAAATGAATATTTTATATATGTTTCAGATTTTTTTTTTTTTTATATAGTGAGAATTTTTTCTCTCTCTTTTTGCTCCATCTTGTGGATATTTGACAACTTGGTAATATCAAAGTGTGGATTCTACAAGTTTAGGGATGTTCAAATAAAATACAACTTTTTTTCCGACCCATACCAGTACGAGTACTCTTGAGTATTCACTGATATCAATATCAGATTTATATAATTCCAATAAAGCATTTTCTTTCAAATTGCATGAAATTAATGGCTATTTTCTAATCTAATTTCTAGTATACTATCGGAAAAGGTCTTGGACGGCCGATACCAGTCTCGGCAACCGTCGCGAGTGCGATACCTTAATTAATATCGGAACCAATAGCGGTACGCTCTCATCCCTAAATTGAATATTAACACTCTGCAGTGCAAAAAAAAAAAAAAAACTTTTATTGGAATAACTTGTGACTTTTTCCTTCGACTCTCTAATGTGTCTACAACTTTAACAGTGTATTAGACTGCGTGGAACCACACTGCCCCTCAATGGCCAAACCGGGTACAACATGAACAGAGCTCCAAATTTGGGCAAGACAGTAGGAGGTGTGCCAAAAAAAATCGATTCTCATTTAGAACGAATCAGAATCGATTTTAAATGTCCCAAAATCGATTTTATTTAAATTATATTATACTGTCTTGACCTTTGTTTGTGTGCGCCTTTATTGGGAGCGCTGTTCTTGTTGTACCCGATTTGGCCACTGAGGGGCAGTGTGGTTACACACGGTCTGATACACTGTTAAGTTGTAGCCACATTAGAGAGTAGAAGGAAAAAGTCACGATCAAGTTATTCCAATAAAAGTTGTTTTTTTTGCAGAGTGGAGCCGTGAGTGATAAAAGTGTCGCGAGTAGCGTGCTAATTAGCATTAGCGAGTCAGACTAGAGTAGATCATTACAATTCCTTGCAAATCTATAGATTGAATCAGTCAATCAAATCATTTTTTAATCAAAAATCGCTCCTAATCGAAAATCGATTCTGAATCGAATTGCAGGCCCAAAAATCGGAATCGAATCGTGAGACATTCAACGATTCCTGCCCCTACACGACAGCATAAAAATAATTGAAATAAAATCGATTTTGGGACATTTAAAATCGATTCTGAATCGTACTAAAAGAGAATCGCTATTCTTATGAGAATGGATTTTTTTTTTTTTGGCACACCCCTATTAACTCTACTGAAAGTGAAAATGAACCAATGACGATGAGTCGTTGTGAAGTTACCATCTCCAGAGCTCCTCTGAGGACGCCGCACAGCATATTGGAGTAGATGAGCAGGTTGTGGTTATCGGGCAGCTCCACAAAATCCACCAGCGGGTTGCCCTCCATAATGAGCGAGAACTCGTCGCCGGCCGGAGTCCAGTTGGTTACGTTGGGGGTGACCCCGAGGTAGGTTTTAAAGGCCACCTGGGGGAACAAGCCCTGACGATTACAATCGCAAAGCGGGCGGACCGACGAAGCGGCGTAGGAAATCTTGCAGTGTGAGCGTGCATATGGAAAATGTTCATTGATCGTACGTATTATGGAGGTTTTATGATGGGATGAATGTTTGTTTTGTCATCGCCGTGGCTGTATTGTGGTCGGCTTCGTTATGAGAAAGTATGGCAAGAACATGTACGGGAAGACGCAGAGAAATCATTGAAAACAGATGGGAGAGTTGTAGTTGCACACTTGGTTCCGTCTGAATTCATAAAAAAAAAAAAATTCTGGGGTTACGAAGGAAAGACTAACCTTTAACTCATTCGCTGCCGTTGACGGGTATAGACGTCAAAAATTCATTTGAACTATTTCTATTTGTTTTACTTCCCACTTTTGTTAACAAGAGTATGAAAACATAGACATGTTTTATTGTACATTTAGAACAGGTATAAAATTTGTGATTAATCGTGAGTTAACTAAGTCACGCGATTAATTACGGTTACAAATTTTAATCGCCTGACGCCCGTCACTTTTGCTAGTCTTTTCTTTTTTTAAATAATAAAAATAACTAGTGAAGTCACGCGATTAATTACAATTAAAAATTGTAATTGGCTGACGTCCCTTATTTTTAATAATCTTTTCCTATTTTAAAAAAAAAAGAAAAGAAAAGAAAAAAAAATTAATTAACAAAAGTGGATTTTTTTTAACTCCTAGAAATAGTTCAAATAAATTTTTGACAGTTAATTATGACTACAAATTTTAATCGCCTGACGCCTGTCACTTTTAATAATCTTTACTTTAAAAAATAAAGAAATAAATTAAAAAAAAGATTAAAAAAAGACATTAACAAAAGTGGATTATTTTTTTAACAAATAGAAATAGTTTAAATAAATTTTTGACGATTAATTACGATTACAAATTTTAATCGCCTGACGCCCGTCGCTTTTACTAGTCTTCTTTTTTTGATCTTTTCTTCTTCTTTTTTTTAAATAATAAAAAATAACTAGTGAAGTAACGCGATTAATTACAATTAAAAATTGTAATTGGCTGACGCCCCTAATTTTTAATCATCTTTTCTTCTTTTAAAAAAAAAAGATTAAAAAAAGACATAAAAGTGGATTAATTTTTTAACTAATAGAAATAGTTTAAATACATTTTTGACAATTAATTACGATTACAAATTTTAACCGCCTGACGCCCGTCGCTTTTACTAGTCTTTTCTTTTTTTGATCTTTTCTTTTTTTTTTAAATAATAAAAAATAACTAGTGAAGTAATGCGATTAATTACAATTAAAAATTGTAATTGGCTGACGCCCCTAATTTTTAATCATCTTTTCTTCTTATTTTAAAAAAAAGAAAAGATTAAAAAAAAAAGAAATTAACAAAAGTGGAATTTTTATTTAACTAATAGAAATAGTTCAAATACATTGATGAACTTTATAGATGAACTCAACTTGACCTTTTAGCGATTGACCGTATCTGGGCGCAAAAAGAGCGTTTCCCCAGCTTTTCATCAAGATGCCGGATGTATCTGTTCTCTTTGGAAAGCGTCCACGGTCACGCTATGATTATCCTGAAAGCGTCCAATCACCTTAGCGATGACGTCGGCTGTTTCTCGGAAATCCTGACACCTGCCGATGGTGGAGCGTGCCAGGAAGTCCTCGATGAGGCGCACTCCGATGTTGTAACCCCTATGAAAGTGAGAAGGGGGGGGGGGGGTATAAGAAGGTCAAATTGATATCTTCCTGTAATGAGATGGAACACATTTGTTGGTTCAAACGTTTGGCAGGAGATTTGAATTTGCTACAAGGTCCTGTCGCTGATGTGCAGGCCGACCGAAACATGCGGACAAACTGATCCGAGGCCAGGAAACATAAGACAGGAAGGCAGGCCTGTCATTTGCTTTGAGTTGAGTTTAGCCCTCACAGCGGCAATATTCACTCATATTCATATTTTGTTTGAGACATCATCACAACATGAACAATAGACATATTGCTCTTGTTTGTATTCATTTTGTAAAATATAATCATCTTAAAAGAGCATGAATGAATGTTACTGTATTGTATTTATTGGTTCAATATATTTAACAGTGACATAATTTTTTTTTTTTTGGGGCAATGACATAATTAACTCGTTCACTGCCATTGACGGCTATTGACGTCAAAAATTCATTAGAACTATTTCTATTCCTGAAAAAAAAGAAGAAAAAAAAAAGAACTATTTCTATTAGTTTAACATTTTTTCCCCACTTTTGTTAACAAGAGTATGAAAACCTAGAAATTTGTTTTTTGTACATTTCGAACAGATATCAATTTTGTGATTAATTGTGAGTTAACTAGTGAAGTCATGCGATTAATTACGATTAAAAATTAAAAAAAAATTTGACGCCCCTGATTTTTAATCTTTTCTTAAAAAATATATTTTTTTTTTTATTACATTTGTTTAAATATTTGTTTTAAGAAAAGATTATATTACAATATTTAATTGTAATTAATCGCATGACTTCAATAATAATAATAATAATAACATTTTTTTCCACTTTTGTTAACAAGAGTATGAAAACCTAGGGGGAAAAATTGCCATTTAGAACAGATATAAAACTTATGATTAATCGTGAGTTAACTATTGAAGTTGTGATTAATTACAATTTAAAATTAGCAGCGTCGGGCAATTAAAATCTTAATTAATTGGATGAGTTCATGAGTTAACTCACGATTAATCACAAATTTTATATCAGTTCTAATACAATAAAAAAAATCTAGATTTTCATACTCTTGTTAACAAAAGTGGGAAAAAATGTTCAACTACTAGAAATAGTTCTAATGAATGTTTGACGTCTATAGCCGTCAATGGCAGTGAATGAGTTAACAGCACCGAGAGTAGTGCTCCAAAATTAGTTTTTCTCATTTGACGGATGAGTCAACCATTTAATCCACTATATAAAAATCCCTCTATAGTTGTTTGGAAGTAAAAAAATGAGTGAATGACTGAGCACAGCTCCAGTTTCTTTCATAAGACTCAAGTTGTATCCAATTTGAACCCCCCCAAAAAAATCATGTTTAGCTTAAAGCTAAAAATATTGAACATAATCATTGTTTGATACCTACCAGATTTATTCTGTTCAATTTGTAATATAGTTTTTGGGTAAACGGCCTTTGGGGTCACATTTCAAGATGTTCAGCTTTTCTTGAATTTTGGAGCACCTCTAAACTGAATTACGGGTCCGGTATTTTGTACCTGAATGTTGGTGTTCATCTCCTTGTTAGAGAATACCAAAATGTGCAAGAAGTACTAAAACCCTGAACAGTTGAACAAAGTGCATTCAAATGTTTAAAGAAGGTCATAAAGTTGACCTGAACTTTTTCTACTGCATCTTGGGTCCATCCTAAAATGTCCCCCAACTGTTTGTGACGAGTGCATTTTGCCACTTAAAACAAATCAAAGCCAACTCGTTTGATTCTGCTTTTTGGAGACTCACATTTTGTCCAGTTGTTTGTTAACCTCGTCGTCGTTTTCGTAGTCTTTGCATAGTTGTGTGACCAAAGCTCCATAGGTCAGTGTGAACAGCTCAGAATTCTACAAGGAAAGAACAATATTACAAAGTCGAATTTTAAACGGCGTAAATGGCGGCTGAGGGCGAAACTAGCGACAAGTAGGATGAAGGGAATGCATCTGGAGCAAAGTTAGCATTATGCGAACTACATTAGCAACGTTTTAATCGTGCTTTAGAGAGTAACATACCATCCTCTTGCTGTCTGTTGTGCGGTTGGTTTGCCGGGCCATTTTGGAGATGGAGATGGTGTTGGTACACGGTAAAAAGGTGAGTCGATATGAATTCCTTTTTTTTTTTTACGGTAGTGTCGCAGCCAGTTCCGTATTAGCTAACACTAACCCTACTTCCCAATCTTGACAGAATTATAAACAAACAACTTCCGGGTATTTTTGAAAAATTAAACATTTCTTAGAGGAACGTTCAATAGCAAAGGCTGTAAAATAACTTAAAAACATGTTTGAAAAGCAGACATGTATTATTAGAATACATTATTTTACATGTATATATACCACTCGTGCGCTGTATTACTAACTCTAAGCAAAATGTTTTTGTTTTGAAGAAATTTTAATTTTACTTCCGTTTAAATTTCCATCGCTTTATTTTTTTCCTACACTCAACACTTGACTGCCCTCTTGCGTTTAGGAAAAGCGAAGCAACCAGAAAATGAAACGTCTAAAGTGTGTCACGCTTTATCTGACCACAGGGTGACAGTGTAGCTACAGCTTTATTATTCAATAGCGTAAGGCAGGGTAGAAAGCACAGACATACTGTATACATCAATCATACCTTTTTTCCCTTAGTAAGCGTATTTTTTTCCCATTATTTCAATTACAAACAAAAATAGGTACAATCCCATTTCAATGATTCTTTTACATGTATCTACACCACTCGTGCGCTGTATTACAAAATATGAGCACAATGTTTTTTGTATTGAAGAAAATTTTATTTTACTTCCGTTTAAATTTCCATCGCTTGATTTTTTTCTACACTCAACACTTGACTGCCCTCTTGCGTTTAGGAAGAGCGAAGCAACCAGAAAATGAAACGTCTAAAGTGTGTCACGCCTTATCTAACCACAGGGTGGCAGTGTAGCTATAACTTTATTATTCAATAGCGTAAGACAGGGTAGAAAGCACAGACATACTGTATACATCAATCATACCTTTTTTCCCTTAGTAAGCGTATTTTTTCCATTATTTCAAATACAAACAAAAATAGCTACAATCCCATTTCAATGATTCTCCAAAAAAAGAAAAAAAACTAAATCATACCAGAAAAGAAGCTTATTTAAAACTTACATTATCGTTTTTATTCGGTATTTAAGTTGGTAATTAAGAGGGCGAGACAAGAGAGGAAAAAACGCAGCAATTGACACTTTGCCACATTCAATATGGCGGTGGACTTGACGTACGATTCAGCGACAAGGCGTATCTATTGTGTATTCGATGTCTCTGGGGAAGCGCAGCAGTGGAATAATTGCCAGTCTTGCTGTGTTTATCAATTACATATTTAGTGTGAGTGTAAGCGGGGGGGGGGGGCGAGGGTGGAGCTTTTGTGAGAACTGCAGGGGGGGAGTCAGTGGTGGATTTTATTTATTTATTCTTTCTTTCTTTCTTTTTTATCTTTGATTTAGAGTTCTTACCAATAATGTCTTTTTGTAAAAAATAAAATAAAAATAAAAATCATTTTGTTGGGACTACAGTGCGTTCCTTGCACCTTAACTAAGCCGCATGCTGTTTGGTTTAAAGGCGATCCCCACCACCATCATCCTCAACATCCTCATCCTCATCTTCCTCCTCATCCCATCGAGGAGCGCCAGTGTCAGTGCCACTCGCCGCTTCCAGGAATCGAATCGAGGAGGCGATTTGAGAATCCGCGGACGGCGTAGCTGCTGTGGACCGAGGCGAGGTCAACTATTGCGCAATGATGACGGGCAAATCTGTGAAAGACGTCGACAGATATCAGTCGGTGCTCAACTCTTTGCTGGCGTTGGAGGAGAATAAATTCTGCGCGGACTGCGAATCAAAAGGTGGGTCGTCTTCTTGCTGGATTCAACCTGCATACCATGCGGTGTGTGTATCTTATGGCGAGTGCACTTGCGTTCATCAATCTTAATTCTCTTGTTTTACATATGGCACGTTTTAGTGTTATATCACTGGTTAAGAAGGTTATGATGTCATATTATCATGCATGTTTTACTACACGCACTTCTTTCCCAGAGCTACTCACTCAGTACAGACAACAAAAGTAAAAAGGTACAGATTGTGAAATGTACTCGAGTAAAGAAAAAGTATTTTGCCTGATCTTGCCTTTTATGTTTTGGACTGTGTGTGTCCATTGACTGACCCGATAGCCTCTATTTGTTAAACCTGTTTTTCCACGGGGGGTAATCGCTCCTGTTTTGAACACAAATAGGGAAGAGACACAAGTGCAAAGTTGGGACAAGTGACTCGGGTGCAGGCAGCCTTGGTGATAGAGCGAAGGAATAGATCATCGGTGACCCGTGACCTCTTCTGAATGAGAAAAAATAAAATCCCACAGACACACTTGGTTTCTTATCTGGCTTAAGTGTTGTGTTGGCATTGACCTGCACGACTTCCAACCTTGAGAGACATAATTCGATATAAGTACAAGCGCTGTTCAGCCTCCCTCACTACTTAGCAGCACTTCCATCTCGGCTATAAATCCTCCGATGAAAGTCACTGCTGGCAATCCCGACCAGAATATTATGAATGGCGGAATGACTAAGCAGGTTCCAGGTGCACGTGTGTCTGTCGTTCTTTGCCGTTATTTACCTGCTAAATGCAGACTGGAGTCACATGAGTTGGCGGCCTCGCAAATATTTAATGAGAATCAGCAAGCAGGCTCTTTGAGTGCTTTAATGTTGTGATTTATTCATTAGTCCTTTCCACCTTGTCTCGCGCAAGACAAGATAGGATGATGCTAAACATGATCATACAGGGGATGATAAAAAAAACTTTCTGGATCTTGTTTGTGAATCTCTGATGCTGTCAGCGAAGATTTGTTTGCACAAAAACTGACAAAAGCATGTCGGGAAAATTGTCCAAAGTGTCTGGGATGCATTGGGCCTTAGTTGAGGAATTATGAACAGTTCAAAATAGCAGTCAGTGTTAGCAAAAAATCCTTCAGGCCCCTGAAAAAAATGTCAGGAAAAGTTTACTAGAACATCTGGATTTTATTTGGGGGTTGTCAGACACACTTTAAATAGTGGTTGATGTGTACTTGCTCCATTTCAACTGATTCACTGCCATTGACGGCTATTGACGTCAAAAATTCATTTAAACTATTTCTATTAGTTTAACATTTTTTTCCACTTTTGTTAACAAGAGTATGAAAACCTAGGGGAAAAAATTGCCATTTAGAACAGATAGAAAACGTATGATTAATCGTGAGTTAACTATTGAAGTTGTGATTAATTACAATTCAAAATTAGCAGCGTCGGGCAATTAAAATCTTAATTAATTGCATGAGTTCATGAGTTAACTCATGATTAATCACACATTTTAAATCTGTTCTAAATGTACAATAAACAAAATCTAGGTTTTCATACTCTTGTTAACAAAAGTGGAAAAAAATGTTAAACTAATAGAAATAGTTAAAATGAATTTTTGACGTCTATAACCGTCAATGGCAGTGAATGAGTTGAATGTGATTGCTACATTCTGGATGCAGGAACATCCCCACTTATAAGTGGGTGTGTATACTTTTGCAACCACATCTCAGTTGTTTCTCTCTAATACATTTTGAAAATTGTAATGGACTTGTACAGGTTATAGGTCACGTTAAAGGTATATTTTGGTCTCTAAAAAAAAAAAAAGCATTTTAACAGGGGTGTGTAGACATTTTATATTCACTGTGGTTTGAGTGTATGTAGTTT
Source organism: Vanacampus margaritifer (assembly GCF_051991255.1). NCBI lineage: Eukaryota > Metazoa > Chordata > Actinopteri > Syngnathiformes > Syngnathidae > Vanacampus > Vanacampus margaritifer. The sequence goes on along the minus strand of NC_135448.1, from coordinate 14,998,989 downwards.
TGTGGCATTTCAGAATTACAGGACGTTTATTGGCGCTATTCTTCCTTCGCCCCGATTGGCGCATTTTTAAGTGTATGAGCTTTCATCGCTTGAACATGCACACACAAACAAAGTCGGCCCTAAAAGCATTTGTCCACTCAACATCCGCCTCTCAACTCAGCTTCATCTTGGTTTGTTGTAATCTCGTTTGCCTCGACAAAGATTACCGTGCGTTTCTCACCTCCCTCCCTCGGGGTGTACTAAGAGGAAGTCGTGGCAACACACACAAAACGTTGGCGCGTGCAAAGCCACAAAAAGCAGGATGAGGAAACTGTGAAGCAATCACTGTACAAGACAGTGAAAATGTGCACCTGTTGGTTTGTTACAAAACCAGCTTTTGTATTATTTACCGACTTCAAGTCAAGTCAAACATTTTCTTTACAATAATATGGTCTACATGTCCCCACTAGTCTAAACACAATATTCTGATTAATATTGTGTTTGTGGAACCTAAATTAAGCAGAAAAATCCATCTGTTTTTATCTATCTCAGGGGGCGGCCATTTTGCCTTTTACTGACACACGCCGTCAACTGAAAATGACATCACAGTGCCGAAATGCTCAGCTTGCGAACGTCACATGACCAAACCCAGAAAACAAGTGAGCCGATGTCATTTTGTGGCATTCGGAGACAAAATGGCCGCCCCCTCATATGGATAAAAACAGGTGGATTTTTCTGCTTAATTCAGCTCGAAGTTTTGACATAAAAAAAAAATAATAAATCCAAAACATAATCCTTGAATCAAAATGTCGCAATAGTCGAAGCTTTCTCTCGAGCGCACCACACAACAAATACTTCATCTTTGAAAAACAAAACAAAATGGCACACTTTCTCATTATAACAGACTGGCTGTCTTGTGTTGCCGTGGCGACGTCACCTGTCCGTGTCATGCCTCACGTGTCTTATAGTGTCAGATGCCAGTAGGGATTTTCCTCGGGTGCATCCCCTGAGTCACAGTCAAGGAGAGGGTGACATATACAGTAGAGAGAGAGAGCGCAATAACATTTTGTTTGCACTCTTGCGTAATATTGTTTACATTAAACCCCCTTAATTATGGATGATTGAATATGTATTCTTAACAACAAAAAGTGAATAAAAGTTTTCAAGACCACAGTTGGTTCTCACATTGCAACGCATATGGTGAAAATGTAAATAAATTATCTATCAGGGTCCATCTGCTTGTTAGCATAGGCTGCTACTGCTAGGTCACTGAATAGCTTCGGGCGTCCTGGAGGGCTATAGGTGCGAGGGAGAATAAAAATGGAGGATGATTGTGTGTGTGTGATGTGTCACCGATCGGATAAGATTGTGGTAGGATCATTTCTATGTGTGACACTTATAATAAATATCAATTCACGCGTGACTTTTCTTACATTGCTCAAGTAAATCCCCGTGTCAACACATTGTACTGGAGGTGATAAGTAGTGCACAGGCTCTGACAATACCTGCAGCTCTGCGGGATTAACAGCCGAAAGTAGCGTTTATCCTTGTGGGATGTCGGCTAATGAGCCATATGCAGTTGCAACCCTCCCGTGCACGTGTAAGCCGGCGAAAATGTTTAGAAAGTTTATTATCCACCTCATCATAGCTGCTGCTATTTAATGGCTGTTAAACCAAAGTTTATGTGTTTTTGTTTTTTTTGCTCCAGAATGAGTCATCACTGGGAATCATCTTTGTTATTTAGGCTTTTATGCTAGCTACAATATTGATGAGCTTCTTTTTTTTTTTTGCTTTTTAAAAAATATTTGAACTCCTTAATGTACTACAGGTTCATAATTGCGCGTGCGCTAGATGCATTGCGTTGATGTTTTATGATCCCCTCTGTTATCGATGCCATTTTGTGGCAAAACCCAATACTTGTGGATGTTCACCATTACGGGTTAATTGCTCCATTTGCCAGCTAGTGGAGGAGCATTTAATGGTTCTTCCTGTCTCTATGCGTCGCTAGCATAGATAGTTCAACAAGCATAAAATACGTATGTTATAGTCCAGCGGCACACATGTCTGATTGGGAATCACTGGCATTAACCTGTACTTGTCAATGCTGCAACGTTCAGTGATATTTTAAGATGTCTTGGTCTTGCAAAGCCAGAAACACGGCAAATTTAAAGCCCCACATTTCATTCCTTTTCCGAAGTCGCCTCCTACTCTCCCGGACTATTTCTGTTCACTGTACCCGGAGGTGTACATGGTTTGAGCAAACAATACATAACGCCTTACGGATCGCCACTAAAGAGCCTGCTGCGGTGCGGTGCGCAGGTGTGATTCATTCCGCAAATGTCCAAGTCATCTCATGCCTCCCCCACCTTAGGGCTTATCTGGTTGCTATGCTACCTTTACAAACATCAGGACCACACATCCATAATTAGCTTCGTGAGATGACCTTTGGTGCATGGGACACGTTATCGGTGGCATGCGTCTTTTTGTGAATATCAACAAGGGCTTTCTTTGTACGTCGTTAACGATATGCTTCACACTTTTGGTAATTGTACAAATATTTCTGTGGCATAATTAGACTATATATATTAACCTACTATGACTACTACTGGGTTTTCTTTCTTTCTTTCTTTCTTTCTTTCTTTCTTTCTTTCTTTCTTTCTTTCTTTCTTTCTTTCTTTCTTTCTTTCTTTCTTTCTTTCTTTCTTCCATCCATCCATCCAACATCTAGCTAGCTAGCTAGCTAGCTAACTCGTGAGCTAGCTATTTAGCTAGCTGATAGATAGATAGATAGATAGATAGATAGATAGATAGATAGATAGATAGATAGATAGATAGATAGATAGATAGATAGATAGATAGATAGATAGATAGATAGATAGATGGATAAAGTTTTTCTCTAAGTGTTCTCACAATGCACTTAACTCTCTACAAGACAAATTGGCCAATTCCATTATGATTAGGCCAAATCCAATAAAACAAAGGCAGTGTTGGCTACAAGAGTGTGAAATTGTAGTAATTCAGTTGGGAGAACAGAAAGGTCAAACTGTGGCAACGAGATAAAGGTGCGAGAGGCAGCAGATCAGGGAGAAAAATTGGAGGCATTAAAGGATGCCGAGGACAAAGTGATTCGTCCATTCAGAGTTTTTCACATATTTGATAATCCCTCACAAGTGTTTGTCGCAGCTAAGCAGGATTTGCACAGTAATTCTATTATTAGCCGGCATGACAGCTAATGCTTGAGCCAGACAGGCTTGTCTGTTAACCTCTCGACCTTGCATCCATTTTGTCCCAAAAAGCCTCAGGTGGAGGACTATTTCCCCATGGAAACACAACAACACATATTTCTTGCCTTTGTTCAGACTCATGAGGAAGAGTACGGTCTCTTTCCCCAATTACTGGAGTAAACTTCCCCTTTCATTTAAGGAAGTACCAATCCAAGAGCTTTTACACCATCTAGTGATGAAACAAACTCACTGCAGCAACAAGTGAGCCTAGCAGTTTTAGTCACAGTTTTGAAAAGGTTTTACATCATGTTGTTGCCGGAGAGATGCAGTCAATGATACACTGAAATGCCTGCAGGTCTTCTTTGTGTGCAGCCTGCGTTTTTGCATCGCTTCTTTCCCAGTCTCAGTGATTTAGGCGACCTGTCCTATCGTATGCTACTACTGTGTGTCAGGACACTACCTGATTTAAACGGGATTAGATGAGTTCCCTGCTGAATTGCGGTTTGTAATTGAGGTCTCAGGCATGACTGTCTGTAATTGGACTAAAAATAATTGGATTCCATCCCACGTCGCTCTTCAGCTCGTCTTCTTTAGGAGCCTTTACTTTGTTCAGTGGTTTCTCAGGAGTCTAAATCAATCTATCTTCCAGGTCCTAGATGGTCTTCGTGGAATTTGGGGATCTTTATCTGTATAAGATGCGCCGGTATTCATCGAAATCTCGGGGTGCACATCTCCAAAGTCAAGTCTGTCAACTTGGACCAGTGGACGCAGGAGCAGGTTCAGGTTGGCGGACGTTTTCTTCTCTAAACTTCAGCCGAACAGCGTTTTTAGGTTCATTCTGAAATTTCGCCCAAAAACCCGACATACATGTCGTGATGCCATCCTGATGTTCCTCAAAGGACTTTTTAATAACCGTGGTTCTATTTTTTACCTTCTGCAGTGTGTTCAGGAAATGGGAAACGCCAAGGCCAAACGGCTCTACGAAGCGTTCCTCCCCGAATGCTTCCAGCGCCCCGAGAGCGACCAGTCGGCAGAGAACTTCATCAGGGACAAATATGACAAGAAGAAGTACATGGATAAAGTCATTGATATCCAGATGCTCCGGGTGAGTCGGCGTCGGCTCACGGTGAGTGTACTGGAATATTTCAAGTCATGGCAAACACATTGTGAATGCAGAAAGAAAAGAGCTGTGAGAACATCCCCAAGGAACCGGTTGTGTTTGAGAAAATGAAAATTGTAAGTACGTCACAGAGCTGCAAGAATGATGGGATTTATGCAAATGTACTGCAGTCATTGAACCCTTTTGGTGTTTTGACAGAAAAAAGACGTCAGCCCGAAGATAGACTCTCAATGTGTTACAGACTTGCTGGGATTAGGTATCACACCGCAAGACATTCTATCAGATTTTAGACACAAGAATGGAAGATACGTCATTTAATGGTCTGGTTCGATCCCTTTTTTTTGTTTCAGTATTTACTAGGGGTGTCAAAATGGGTGCGTTCATTTTGAGTTAATTTAAAGTTCCTTTAACGGCACAATTTTTTTTTTAACGCGCGATTAATGATCGCCCCTTATTTGGAAAGCCTGTTCTGGGGGAATTCCAATCGCAACGCAGCAGACACGTCCAGGTCAAAATTTAGACGTAATAATAATTAATATATTTGTGGAGACTGGGGTAAAGTTGAATTTTACAATTTAAAAAAAATTGTAGAATTGACCAAGTTACTCATGTTAAAGATTAGATAGCTCTTAATATGAAAAGAAAAATGCACTGAGCTGTCACCAACGTCTTACGAATGCAATTATGCCATCTAGTGGCAGAAAAATGACCTCAACACTCGTTTTTTACAGTACAGTACATCTTTTTAATTTTAACTCAATTTTATGAATTATTATGAAATTTACTGTATCAATGACAAAAAGATGCAGCCATATTTCTATTAGTTCGATTGTTTTCCCACTTGTATGTTAACAAGAGTATGTAAAATTAGAAGGAAAAAAAAATTGTACATTTAAAAAATAAATAAAAATTTGTGATTAATCGTGAGTTAACTATTGAAGTCATGCGATTAATAACGATTTAAAATTTTAATCACCTGACACCCTTAGCATTCTTCATCTTAATATGATACAAAGGACAATTCCATTAGGTAGGGGTTGAACGACTAAAGATTATTATTATTATTATTATTATTATTATTATAACTTGATAAAAGTCTAGTCGAAGTGTAAAAGTGTAATTTGTAATATCTCTTAGATGCTCCTGCTCCAAGTCTTGCGGTGTCCAATGGGGTTCCGGGCATTACCAAGAGTCCGGCACTTTCGAACCCGGTGCACCCTGCCTTGGATCTCTTCAGTCACCTCTCAGATCCTTCTTCCATAAAGAACACAGTATGGAATACACGTCTGTTTTATTTTGGAAATGTTCCTTCTTGGTACTAAAACCAAGTGCGTCACTTCAGGCTGCCTCCACCTTCTTGCCTCAGAGCCGAGTGACCGCCTCTGTGCCTGAAAACCTCAGCCTCTTCCTGGACCCGGCACCCAAAAAGGCAGAAGGCACGTTCAGGAAACTGTCCAAGGACTCCATTCTGTCCCTTTATGGCTCCACCCCGGCAATGCACGTTAGCAGCATGGCGCCTCCTCATGGTTAGCGATCATCTTGTCCATTTTTATTGAAGTGTACATAGTGACTTTGTTGGGTTTTTATGTCACTTTTTTTGTCCCGCAGGCTTGTACATGAACCAAATGGGTTACCCGACACATCCGTATGGTTCTTACCATTCGTTAGCTCAGGCCGGCGGGATGGGAGGAGCCATGGCCATGTCGCAGGTTGCCATGATTGGGCAGCAACAGAACGGCTTGATGGCGGCCCAAAGCGGCTTGGCCGGTGTGCCCCAGTGCATGATGGGACATCAGCAAAACCCGATGATGGCGCCGCAGCAGCAGGCCGCTGGCATGATGGCACGTCCGCAGGCGACATTAGCTCAGCAGCAAGCACTTGGAGCTCAGCAGTTGCAGTGGAACATTGGACAGGTACGTCTTTGTCCTTACTAGTAAGACAACTAGGATACACTAGACTAGTGGAACCACTGTGTCTTACTAGTAGTCCCCCCCCCCCCCCATTATTATTGGCCTACTAGTCCCCTTTCTGGTGCAACACTGTAGTGCACTAGTAGCGCTACCAGGTCTAACTAGTAGGCATGTGTCACGCACTAGTAGGATCCTTGACTTTGCTACTAGTACCACAATGCCCAAGGCATTACATTAATTTGACTAATAAACATATTGGACACCTACTAGTACTACTAATAAGGGCCAAAATTAGTGCAACTATTGGATGCTGTGGTTCTTATTAGTTTTACTAGTAATGTCAAAAACACCTTACTAGTTCACATGAACCTTACTAGTAGTACTAGTGATGTGAAAAAAAGAGACTTAGTAGTACTACTAGTATGCATTTTGACCTTTGCTAGTAGTACTAGTAAGGTCAGCAACAGCTTACTAGTACTCCTAGTGGACATTTTGCTTTCACTAGTGGTTACTGGTGGTACTAGTATGGTAAAACATATCTCAGTAAATACATTTATGTACTTAACATTTTGGTACTAGTAGTACTGATGGCAAAAACACTTACTAGTATTACATGGATTTTTTTTTTACCTTTACTAGCAGTACTAGTAAGGTCAGAAACAGCTTACTAGTGCTACTAGTGGACATTTTATGCTCTCAATAGTACTACTAGTAGTCATTCTAACTGTTATATGCAGTACTAGCAAGGTATAGCATACCTTAGTATATACTAACTAGTACTTAAAAAAATGTGTACTTACTAGTAGTACTGATGTCAAAAAAGACTTACTAGTATTACAAGTTGAAATTTTGACCTGCAGTAGTCAAAAACATCTTACTAGCGCTACAAGTGAACATTTTGGTACTTTCTAGCTACTAGTGATCCATTACTGACAGAATGTAAGATAGATTTTTAGAAGTCCAGATACTGTTATTGACCACAGCTCACACTTAGACACTCACACACAAATTCACCAACATCACACATAACCCCACCAGGCCCCAATTTGTTTGTTTTTTGGTGTTAAAATAAAATAATATTTTTAACAAGTGTGTTTTAATTGGTTTCAATAATTCCTGTCTTCCAAATGACTCAGCACATGACAGGCATGAACCTTTTTCCCACCAACGGTCAACCTACGGGAAGCGCGGCGGCCCCGAGTTCAGCGCACATGACAGCACACGTCTGGAAATAAAATTGGACCCGCCCTGAAAATGAACTTCTGAAGTCCTTAACGAGAGCTACGGCGTGCAGGACGAGGACTCTGCGTGAGCTCGTCCGATTTCCAAGGAGAAAAGAGGAGGGGACGAGATTAAGAAAAGTACAACTACCTCTTCTTCTCTCCTCACCCCCACGTCCTAAATCCACTTCCTGCCTCGTACACCTCGGTCGAGCTTCACAAATGTCCACACTTGCCTTCGGAATGTTTTGTCCAATGCAGCAACAGGGTCAAACGTGCACATTTTTATATCCAATTGGGAATACTTGCTTTTGTTTTCATTTGTTTGAATGCGCACAATAGAGACCCTCATTTTATTTGGAGCAATTTGTATGTTTCTAATCGTGTTATAAATCTTAAAACAGGCCGACAAGTTGTATCTCTTCCTTCAATGTTTTTTTTTTTCTCGCTTAGTGAGCTTTCCCACTAAGTAGAGCAATTGAATAAAAACTCATTCAATGTCCAGAAGGAAACATTGTCAACTACAACATTTTGCTATCATTTGCACTTGCAGAATAGTGTACGTGAATGTGCGTGTGAGTCATTGCCGGCAAAAGTATTTTTGCTCTCATTCATTTTCTTGTTTTTTTCCCTTCCAGCTGCAAGTTATATAATAAGAATAAGCATATTAATGAGGTTAGGTAATTGCTAGTCCGTCAGCTTGCACTTGCTAAAACGGTACGTTTGCAGCATTATAGCTTAAAATAGGAGGAAAAGACTTCTTTAATAATAATAATAATAATAATAATAATAATAATAATAACGCATCAGATTTATACAGCGCTTTTCTTTGGGGCACTTTAAAGCACAAATATCGAATAAATGTGCTTTAAATGTAATACAAAGGGTTAAAAAAAAATTGCGACAAAAAGCTCAATTAGAACAAATCAATCAACAAAGGCAAATCTTAATTTATGTTCATGCTGTATGTAGCACTGAGGGAGATTCGATATTTGGTCCGTGGTATATGGGAAAACAATTAGAATATATACATTATATATACATACACATTTATATTGATGAGTTCCGACATGCACAAAGTCTGGCAGCTAAGCATCCCTTATTTTAATGTACGCAGCACTTCCTCTAAAATCAATATTGTCTGCAGTACACGAGAGGCCTGAACTGGATTTTGGCGCACCAAAGATAAAGACGAGCTTTATGGGGATTTCAATAGGCTTTGTTCAATATCCATGATCCACGTAGCCAATGTGTTGTCACTACAGTGGGAGATTTTTTTTTTCATAGAATAAAAGAAGGGGCATACTTATGAGGTTCTATGTAAGCCAAAAATAACATTTACCTCAGGCAGAAAAAAATGTCAATCTCAGTCCTCCCCAAAACTCTTTCACACGGAACAAAAAAATAAATAGACTCAATCAGCATTTTATATTTGGAATTACTCATGTTTCCATTTTTTAGGTGTGAGAGGTTTTTAGAGTGTGAGAGATTTTTGGGTGCGTGTGAGAGGCTTTTATTGTTAATGAGAATTTTGGGCGTGTCAAATTTTTTGTTTTATGTGAAAAATTTTGTAGTGAGAGTGATCGTTGTGAGTGATATTTTAGTGTGTATAAGATTTTTACTTAAGAGAGGTTTTTGAACTATGTGAGAGAGGTTTGGCGTAACAACGAGAATTGTTTTCTTATTAATTGTGTTGTTGTTTTTTTGCATGTGTGTGAATGAGAGAGTGTGTTTGGTGATTATGAGAGAGGTTTTGTGAAATGTGAGAGTTTTGGGGCATGTTTGAATGAGGAAGTGTTTTTGGTGGCTGTGAGAGAGGTTTATGAGTGAGAGGGATTTTGGTATGCGTGAGAGGGATTTTGGTATGTGTATATGAGTTTGTTGGTAGAGAGTTTTTGTTTTGTTTGTGTGAGATTTTTTTCTCAAAGAGGGTGTTTGAGTCTGAGGTTCTTGTGTGTGCAAGGGATTTTGTTGTGTGTGTTTTTTTGTTGAGTTTTTTTGAGTGAGAGAGGTAAGTGTTACTTTTTGCCTTGTCCAGCACCTCCTCCATGTCTAGTTGTTCAGTGTGGGACATATCGTTTGCATGCAGTGACATCATCCATGAAGCTCCCTTGTAAATTTGTGGCCTGGAATGATGCTGAATGTTTGTAAATAAAAGTGTGACGTGACGTCACGGGGTTCGGGGTTATGATGAGGTCATGAGCTAACATGCTATCAGCCACTCCCACTGAACTGCATGAAGAGAATGTTTATACAATGATTGTTTGTTATATTGTTTAATGTTTTCTTCCTTTGTTAAGCAACACACATTTGAATCCGGTGTTACTTACACTCAAATTAAGAAGCATATTTTCTTGTTGTTTTACAATAGGACCAAAACAACCTTGTGAAGTACAAATTAATGCATTTGTTTTTAATCGCACCTGAATGTCCGATTCTGTTTGGAATGTATTCTTAACTAAATGCATGAAGTCATGAATGTAAATTGTCTCAGCTATTTTCTGTAAAGTGAAAGCAAATAGAGGAATGTAACGTTCGCCATACTTGTCAATCAGGATCATGTTCAATACTGTACATTATGGTTCTCAAACAAGATTTATGATCAACAACTTTTATTAGGGCTGTTTGTTTTTTCATACTTTGCCTGTCTGGTGTCATATTCACACATTATAAGAATGTCTGTAAGATACGATGGAGTGAATAAATATTGTTTTGATTACATTTTCTCTTCGTAGTTTGAGCATTCAGGGGCGTTTTTTTCTCTACTGTGTCGCCAGTATGACTTATTTGGTCATTTTGCTGTTATTTGCTCAAGCAAAAGCCCTGTCTAATAGAAAAGTATATTTGGCGCCATCTTGTGGCATATTGGTACCAAGCAACTGTTGAAGTCATTGAGGATTTCCATATCATCCCTGTTGACCCAAAGAGGTGGTGCTTAACGCACTGAATGTGTCCTTGGTGCATGTGCAGTTCGAATTATGTATACATCAAAATGGTCACCTGTGACCCCCTGGATGACCTTGGATGGATTTAAGTGCCGGTGTCACCAGAGATTTGTTTCCCACGGAATCTGATCCGAATCAGACTTATTGGCTAAGTAAATAAAAAAGACACACGGAATTTGTCTTTCTTTGTCAGACACACAAGCAATATTAGTGATTCAAATGAACTTTATTGACTTTGCTTGGTCAAAGGGCATGCAAATACAGTCTTCTGAACCCAAAATGTTAGAATAGTTTTTTTTTTGTACCCCTCAGTTTAATTGCATTTTCTTAAAAAACTACGTGCACCTTAAGTAATCAATTTTGCAGCTTACAAACCACAAAAATACCAATTTTACATTATCAAATACCGCACATAGAAAACATTTACAAAGCACAGGTAGAAAATTACAGCTCCCCCTTTCTCCCCGTCTGCCATAAAATGCATCCCACCATCACAAAGTCGCTCTGCTATACGTTGCCCTTTTTGCTAACACCTCAGTGGAAAGGTTAAGGCCAGTTTGAGAAGACAACCAACACCAGCAATGTGGATGAATCACCAACAAGTCTTCCAATTAATACGACCGGTGCAAAATTACGACCAAGTGTTATGTATTGTGTTAGTGTTGTAGCGACCCCTATTGGCCATGTAATTAGTCAAAATATAGTAAAGAGAACCATAAGTGGAAATGACGGCACTCGAACCCGAATGGTTTTTGGTAGGTGGGCAAACGTCTTTCTTACTATGCTAACAGGTAAGCGACTATTTAAGTGCTTTTTATTGAGGACAGTCAATTTGTCAACTGGGTTTAGTATTAGGCTTTAAAAGTGAGGTTGTACACGTTACGTCTTTACATGGGACACTAATAGTTAGGGAAAGTAAGAGGCTGTGGTAGTTATGGTTAATGTTACAAAACACGTAACCAACACTTAAACAATTACTGGCATGTCGGATAGAAAGACACTCGTCTTCCCACAACATAACCTCCACTTATGGTTGACTTTATTATTTATTCGCTATTTGTATGGCCAGTAGGGGTCGCCAAATTACAATAGATAAGGATTGATCCTAATTTGGCACAGGTACATTTCAATCAGAAGTCTGTCAAGGGATGAATATTTGTGTAGTGACGCCGAGGTGTTCGTCTGCTCCGCGTGTGCGTGTGCTTGTGAGCATCGTTGCGTTACCGTGTCAAGTTGTCCTTGTCGTGCTGCGTTCAGGGACATTTGTGCTTTGCTGGCTTAGCAATTAATGTTTGCAGGGAGGGTGGGGAGTGCTTAAAGGGGGGCTACAGGTGGCATTGAGTATAGTCTGCTGTGGTTTAGCAACATGGACGTTATGAAAAGACATTTTCAGCATTTATTAAATAGCTTGATATCCACAAGGTCCATGTACAGTATTAGGATGCTGTTTGTCCACACTAGCAAGACAATTTGCACTAATAAAATGAATATAAGGTGCGCTACCAAGTGCAGTTCATTCTTTGAAATTCAATACATTTGTATCTATCACAATTACAGGTATTATTAAAAGATACAATTTTTTATTGTAACTTAAGTGCTAAACATTTTAATTGCATCATTGCTGAACTATTGTTTTTGTCTTCCTATATTAATTTTTCAACTGTATAAGGCTTACAAAAAAAAACAACACTTTTAACAACAACACAATTATTGGAGAGCGACTTTTTTAGAGTTGTACATACCAGATGTAAATTAGTTAAATTTTATATCATTTGTAGCAAATATTGTTTTTATTTATGCCAAATTTGTAATGTGTTTACTTTGCTAAGGATCACAAATTGGGCCTTGTTTTTTTTCCCCTCCCTCCTTCCTCGTGTTCTCTTTTTTCCAGCGAAGAAACTTGGCGCGCTAACGAGCGAACCGCCAGGCTTCCCGTTCATTTCTGCACACTAGAAGAACAGCATCAGGACAACTACATGTTACTAATGATGCAAAACTATTAGAGGGTACTATCAGGCCAACGGTGGCACTAAAACATATGAATAAGATGCAGTCCTATTAATGCACTGAATTGTGTTTAGTAGTGAAGACAAAGAGCGTACTAGTACATGGACCTGAAGCTGGATATTAAAAAATAAATAAAATAAATGCTTACAAGGCTTTTATAAACAGAGACAAATTGACATATTAATTGACATGAACAGAACATTATTAATATTGTGTACAATACAGTGTGTTAGTGTCAATTTGCTACAATAAAAAGACCCCAGAAAACAAAGAAAAAACGCACACAAAATAGTTTAAAAAGACTGCTCATGGGGGCGCTATAATAATAATAATTTTTAAAAAGCCACTAGTTTATAGTTGCTCTCAAAGCATTACATGCTCTGTTGCTGTCTCGGGTAAACGTAAATATGTTTTGGTGAGCAACTTAGGTTATAGTAAATGTTTATTGCCTAAAGAAAATTGGCAGAGCCAGTGCTACTTTATGGGTAGGGTTGCGTCATGTCCAACTTTCCATGGGAATTTGCAGGAATTTGCATCAATTGTAAATTTGTAATCAGGGAACACACTGTAAAAAAAAAAAAAAAAGAAAAAAAGTTGGATGAACTCAAAATTTCAAGGTGACAAACTTTGATCAATTTTTAAGTTGGGCAATCTTAACTAAATAAAGTATAAATAAATAAGTTTTTCTTTCACCTTAACCCTTGAAATTGAGTATAATTTGGGTTTGGGGTCTTATGTGTTTTTTTTGATTAGAACATCATTCATGAATAAAAGTGTATACTGTATATTATATTTTATAAAACTAGTTTACATGTATGGTGCATATTAAGCACTTGTATTCTGAAGCCATTCTGACAGGGGATGTATAAAGTTAAAATGAAGTTAAATCTCGATTCACATTTTAACATAAAACTATAACAATTAAATGCATTTCCAAAACTTCACAGCTAAAATTCCCATCGAAAGTTTTCAGAAAACATTTCGGCCCCATTTGCAACTCCATTTGAGTTTTTTTGCATCGCTTCAAAATCTCTCGCTCCTCAGTCAAAATTCTCTCATCTGTCATACAAAAATCCCATCGTTGTGGTTGAGAAATTCGTTCGCTCAATAGCGAGGGGGGAATAGCTTTCGGTGAAATTACAATCAATCAATCAATCAATCAATCAAAAAGCATTGTGTATGCTTCTTTCAACCAGCAAGCTTTTTTCTTTCAAGGGATTACACAAAATATACAGTAGAGTACAAATTGTCCCTGGTTTGTAAGGGAGAGGCAGTACTGCAAAGTAAATGACCAAAAAAAATAGGGTTAAGAAATACATTCAGAAAACTTTACACACATATTTTGTATATACTATATGTAGAACTCCAGTAAAGATATTTCAAGCAAAACACATTTGTCCAAACTTCCAAACGTGTCGTACAATAGTGAAGCATTGATCTCCGTAATACAATAATAATCATTAGAACAATAAGGCCATTGTAAACTGAACAAGCCCTCATCAGCACAAGGCAGCTTCGCCCACGCACTGCCTCCTCTCTATAATTCCTCTCTAATTATAAAAAAATAAAATACATTTGCAACAGCTTGAATGACGATACAGTACTTTTCTTTTCTTTTTTTGCACATAAATAAGTCAAATCGGGTTGACAAATGCCGGACGTGGACATTCAAATCTCATCGCCTAGAAAGCTTGACATGCACCCCCCCCCCCCGAAAAAACCACTCCCAGCATGTCTACAACAAAACCCGTTTCAGTACCTTCACATTCAAAAGTCACCAGAACCCGAGCCAACTCTGTCACCGTCAACCCTGCTGCTTTGGAGGCTTCAATATAACCACTTGAAAGTGGGGAAATGTCAAGAAAGTACAGATGATACGTTTGTGTGAACTTTAAAGACCCTGTAAAGTGAATTTAGAGACTTCATGTTAGAGCGCCTCGTTGTCAGCCATGAGTGCACGCGCACCATGGCGAGAAAGGCCGGATAGCAAGGGGGTGGGGAAACATTTGAAAATAAAAAGGTTGCCATGACAGCTTGCATGTTGCACTCGCATTGACACTTTAGAGCGCCTCGTTATTGCGGAGTGAAAAAGCCGTGTGACGACATCGTGAGATCTTTTCTGTAAGCATGTAGTTATGTGTAGGCATAAAGAAAGATGCTAGATGTTGTAGCATACTTTAATCAAGTATTAGTGGTATTCAAAAATGGCAAGTCCAGGTCCAGAAAGTAAAAACCCTGCCACAGTTTGGCTTTAGCCCCTTGTGCTAGCTAGCTAGCTTCCTAGCAGGTAAACAAGCACCCGGGGCTAGCTAGCTAGCTAGCACCTGGGGCTAAAGCCAAACTGTGGCAGGGTTTGTACTTTCTGGACTTGAATTTGCCACCGCTGGGTGAGTGGGGCAAGATTTTAGCACATTATTTTTTTCACGATTTTGAACTTTCATTTTATATACTTGCCCTTTTTTTTTTTATCATTGAAATTTAGCAGGTTTGTTAAACACATTCTCTGTGGTGTGTGAAAATCAGGAGGCAAACGTCACTTTACAGGGACTTTAAGTGTTCATATCTCAAAATCTGCATCATTTCAACAATAATATATATCATATAACAATTATCTATACATTTGAAAGTCCTCATTCTGTCCCTCACACTCATTATACAATGCGATAAATGTGCACACTCACACCTCACATTAAAGAAAGGCAATATTTTACTTTGCTTTTGGTTACGGGATTCAATGGATTTGGATGCGCATAAATAAAGAATTAATCTACTGTACAGCAAAAGGTTAACAAACACTTTTGTACAAGCTCCAAAAACACCGGAATTTACAGCAAATATTATTTTTCTTTCTTTTTTTTTTTGCCAAAGAGTAAACATTCAGCAGTGAATATGTTATACAAGGTGGTTTTCTTATTAGGGGTTCTTTAACAAGATCGGATCGTCAACGTTTTTTTTTTTTTAAGGAATCACAAAAAAAGGTGCACTGAAGAGATTGTGTGCAAATACAGTATTTGTACTTATTTTACATCATCATGCCAGCTCTCCACAAAAAGACACAAAGATTTTGATATAGATATATATACTGTATAGAATACCCTACAATACCATAGATCATGTCAAGAAAATTGGAACACACGTATTATTCAAATCCAAAGTGGAAGTGTGAAATTTTGTTGGTTTCGCAAGTGCTGTGAGGACAAAAATTACAAACGTGAGCTCCATTGAGTGCTGATAAACGGAATGTACCTTTGTAGAAACATGCAAATTCATGTCGCTTTTAAATAGCTGGACATTTGTTTGTGTAAAGTTTGGTGCTGGTCCCAACACTCGAAAATAGAATACAAATGTTATATTACATAAAAAGTAAATGCCATTTACTTGCTTGAGCTTATTTGAGAACTACGTTAAACGTCCTGCTACAACTTGTTACGCTGAATTCATTTTTCGAGAAGTGCTACGAGTACCAACTGACCTGTTTCTGTTGTTCTTGTACAAGTGAAAAGCAAATCAATGAAGCCAAGAAATCAAGAAATAAACAAACGTGCTGTTACATTCCCGTGCTGGCATTCAAAGGAATTGCAACATTTCACAATAAAGTGCTGTCTTGAAAATGCAACCCTAGTGCAACACTCGTGTAAAATTGAATGTCGTCGGTGTGACCTTCAGATTTACTTTTGATCATCGATCAAATAAAGCCTTCAAATAAAATTAAAAACTCCAAATGCTGGTACACAGAAAAAAAGGAAGCCCGAAAACCCTTCAATAAAGCTCTTCATATTTCCCACAATGCTCAGTGCCCTGTGGTAGAAAAATGAAGGCAGAATTTTGTATTTATCATCGTCACCAATCATCTCCTTAATCAGTGATTACCAATGAGATTTTACTTCATTGATCCAAAATGATTTATTTATATACGGCAAATAATGTGTGATTACATGTTACTAGTTAGCCAAAAATGTGTACTAGTTGGCATGTGTGAGCTACTAGTATGGCGGCTGAAATGTAACGTTAACAAGTATCATTTTATATTGTCACTAGTATTACCACTAGTTGTCAACCACTGCTACTAGTTTCATGTTGGTGTCCTACTCGTGAACTAGTAGAATGACTAGTGCACATTAGTAACGACTGTGTCTTACTGGTAACTTTATGGCAGTTCTGCATACAAAAAAAAACAAGTTTGGCGTACTCGTAGTAAGTATAGATAGGCGAGTACTTATGACGGCGTCCGATACCAATATTACCCTCTTGTGGCCATTTTACAATCAGGAACTAGAAATTACAAGTTGGAAGAAAATAAAATTGCCATTGGTTTCATGCAATTTGACGGGAAAATGCGATATTGGGATAAATAGGTATTTATTTAAAAATGATCTGACAATGACTACTGAAGAACTGAGTACTTGTACGTACTAGTATCAGTTTGGGAAAAAAAAGGAGGTATCGAACATCCTTACTAGTACATGTTACTAGTGAGGCAAAACTACCAGAGGGCATTTTGGTGCTACTAGGAGAGTGCAACAGTCAACTAGTGCGTGATATATGCCAACTAGTTGGCTTTACTCGTAAGATTTAATTGCATACTAGTAGGTAAAAAAAAAAAAAAAAGCATTACACCCTAAAAAGAAAATTGTTGAACCAAGTTAAGATTACAAATTGAATTGTTGACCAACTTTAAAAAATGTCAATTGGCAACACACAATCGAATTAGGTTAGACCAAAGTGACTATATTAACTCTAATTAATTGTGAGTTCTTTAAATTCCAATCCAAAGTATTAAGTTAATAAACTCCTGATTAATTAAAATTAATTCAATTGTGTGTTACCAATTGACGTGATTTTTTTGAAGTTGGTCAACAATTCAAACAATTCTCTTTTTAGAGTGTAGTAGTGGACAAAATGTTACAAGTAAGAGACATGCAAATTTTGCTTAAAATTGAAATACATTTGAACTGTACTAGTGCACCCTAGTTATTGTACTAGTTTGCACTAGTACATAGACCTTAAGCTGGATATCAAGGACATCGTATCAGCTTTCTATAAAGGCGCAAATGTCCTATTTTTGTTTGCCGTGATATTTTTCTCAATTAAGGTTGGGAAACCCCTTTGGCTCTTTTGGTCAAATGTTAAATGTAAAGTTTGGAGCACTTTCAAAAGCTTGTTACAAAAGTTGCAAGCAAGCATGCAGAATGCGGCCGATTCACACGTGAAGATAAATAAATGTTGAACTATATATATGTATATATGCATATCTATGTATAAAGTCAGCCCTGCGCTGTACAATAGCAGTGTCGCTACCTCACATACGTTCCTTCATGTAGAGATCTACGCATCTTATGCGTTTATGGAACCTCTAAGTCATTGGCTCTGCTACATACTTGATATTGTTCTACTACTTCATCTAAGACTACAACAACAACAATTGCTTTGGTTTTAAAAAATAATGTTTTTTGTTTTTTTTTTAAGTTTGGCATAGAGAGTTTAGAAAGTGTCATCTGTATGGCCCTGGGATGGTATCGTGGAACCTCGAAATGCGGGTTATGGCACTCTGTGAACCAAATGTGTCATGGTCGGCAATGTTGAAATATGGAGGAGGAAAAATGCTACGTTTTCAAGGTAAAATGTTGAATTTATGAGTTGTTCCCTACTTAGAAAATTGCTCGGTGAGAACGTGATGGACGCCGGCTCTCACGCTTCAAGGTAGAGTTTTGAGTGGTATGTACAGTACGAGGGTTT
The DNA here is from genome assembly GCF_051991255.1 of Vanacampus margaritifer. Lineage (NCBI taxonomy): Eukaryota > Metazoa > Chordata > Actinopteri > Syngnathiformes > Syngnathidae > Vanacampus > Vanacampus margaritifer. Next base: position 14,980,848 of record NC_135448.1, on the reverse strand, counting down.
GCATGACTCAGCCTTAGGTGCACGAGGGGCTGGTGGCGCTCTCCAGGGAGGACTGCGAGAGGCGTCGGGTGAGGGGTCCGATGCTGGGGTCTGCCAGAGAGGAGGTAGGGAACAGCTTGTACCAGCCGCCGACCGTTGCCGAGAGGTCCAAATCCTCCAGCAGGATCTGGGCCATTCCCATGAAGCACTTGTGGTCCATACGTCCGTAATCCCCCCACACAATTACCTAAACAAACAGGAAAATATTGTTTTACATGGACACGGTCACAACTCATTTGCTCCCAAAATTTTATAAAATTGGTCTATTTTAAATATTGTTTATGTGTTTTTTTTTTCATCCTTGAGCATGCAGAAGGCTTTGATGCATCCTCTGACCTGAAGAGGTCTCTTAAAGCAATATAAGAGATCAATCACGGCCATGTTGCAACAAGCTCTTTTCCCCAGTGTTTTCAACAGGTTTGTAAATAATGATGAAACTTGGCTATATTCTAATGTTAATTGCTGTAAAACGGAAAAAGATACAAATATACTTTTTTTTCCTGATGAAAGAAGAGACTCTAATCTTTCTTTTGGTAGGTTCCACGTTTTTATAGCAATAGAACACAATATTCTGCGGGCCTTGCAAAATCAGTCAAAATTCAGTAAAACAGCCAGGAGCGAAGGGTATTGCTTCAGTGAAAATGGCTGGGAGTGAATGAGTTAAATTCGTTCAAACATACTCGCAAATCGAACGTACTTGTAGGCTAAATGCTAAATGCTACAAACATAGCATATTTTCTAATGCCACTTGCGCATGGAAAAAATGGAAAAAATGCCGAACCTAAATCATGCACTGCAAACATACTAATAAATAATCATAAAAGTCTTTAAAAAATATATACAGTATTTTACTTCATGTTCAGACATATTGATATCGTGCGGCAAATGCTTAAAAAAGTTTTTGTTTTGTTTTTTCCAATCACGCATGGGCAACACCATGTTGCATTATAGGAAAATATGCTATCTTTGTAGCATTTAGCATTTAGCTTACAAGTATGTTCAAACTTATTTGCAAGTATGTTTGAACCTACTCGCCAGTCAAAAATGTTTACTCCACATTGGCAGTTCAACGCTTCCGTAAAAAAAATATAACTGTGACTGGGAGTGGCAATTAACACTGAAACCTTTTTTTTTTTGGTGCTTTTTTCTCTCTCATGATACAATTTTATTCTTGTAAATGTTATTGTATTTTATTTTCAGTGACGTCCTACTCCTCCCTCACATATCCATGTGTTGTATCAACACATCCCTAAAGGAATTAAACCTCTCGTCTTCTGGAAAGGATGAAAGTCAAATGAATTTAAAGTGCATCAACAGACGGGAAACAAGCGAGAGAAAATCCAATCAAATGAGTCCGATACCTGGAGGACTTTTCCCTGAGGACTCTCATCGAACAACAGAGGCTGCTGGTAGCTGGGGTCGAGATTCTTCTTCACGACTTTGGTTTTCTTCTTGGCCAAGCACACGCCGTTCTCAAGGACGTACACCTTGACGTAGGTTGCTAAACACAAAATAAAATTGAATAACACTGCAGTCGATTTTGGCGCAGAGATCACAAAAGGCGGCCGGTGTACCTGGAATATTCCTGGAACCCGGTTTGGGGATCAAGCCTCTGGCCTGGTTGACCTCCACCTCCAGCTGACCTCCTCTGTCCACCATACTAACATGGACGTCCCCTGCAGAGGGAGACAGACATTTTTAGAATGCACACCTTGAGCTGATTTAGTGTTCAATTGACACTTGTCACCACTAGAGGGAGGCATAGAACAATGTTTCCTTAGAAGTGTCCTTCCGGAGTCTTTCAGAGGTTTTCCGTTAACGAGTCACATTTCATGCACGTTAACTTTACATACTTGTGCATTAAGCGGTACAAAGGATTATCACCAGGGAGCTCCCCTCGAACCTTCTGCTTAATTTTTTTCCCCTTGACACTTCACTTTTACTGCACGGGAATATCCCTGCACCTTTTTGGTCTTGGAAAAGGTACCCAGGAGACTAATTTTGAGCCCTCTGGGTTACAGTAGTGTTTTACATTTAGACATCCCAATAAATTGTCAACATTCAACAAATATCATTTCTGCAATTTGGAAAAATGGATGCTAGTTCATCAATTAAAGCCACAAGCACTCACAACTGACTACGAGGCACTCTGAAGCAGCCATGCCACATTGCTGCGGGCACTCATGGCTGACAATGAGGCACTTCAGCAGACAATCCAAATGAGAGCAAGTAGAGCAGAATGAGAAGTGACCGACACGCTGGGTCCACTTGGCTCGTGGCTTACCCATGGGAGGCGTCGCTAATGTTTGCCGGCCTACGATCTGAGCGGGGCCTAAGCCGTCCAGGAAGTCGCTAAACTGGCTCTCGGGCCCGAGGCGCGTGGTAGGGAAGACGAACCTGAAGAAAAAGAAAAACAAAAAAAAGTCAGGAGGGGCTATTGAGTTGACACACTCGACACACGTGTGAAGCAGTCGCACGAGACGGATGCTCACGTTCCGTCCGAGCTGTTTGAGTTGGTGCTGCCGTCGGTGGAGTCCTTGCTGCCCTGCCGCGTCACCCGGTTCCTCATCTCCACCGCGATGCCGGTCTCCGTGCTCCGTCGGATGGTGCTGCGAAGCTTCTTGGTCCCGCCGTCTAGTGAGAAGTGGGGGAAAGGTCAAAGGTCACCTACACAGCGAACACGCACATGCTATAAAGTTTGTGCGACTACAGTGTGGTTCCCACGTTGTGCTGAAAAAAATGCCAGGCAGCACTGAGGTTAACAGGAAGAGATGCAACGTAGAAGAAGAGGTAGAAAAGGTCCACATCAAAACTCTAGCTCTAGTCGTTGTTGTTGTTAATTGATGTATGCTCTGTTTGTATGTGTTGCTGCTCCATTTTAGTTAATTTGGCAGTTGTTTGAAGGGTTATAATAAGTTCTCCATTAGCATCTAATGGAAACTAGCATAGATGTTTCGTCCCAAAAAAAGGGCTAATGATTAGCCCTTCTATGATGTTGTAATTATACCATAGCATTATGCTAGCGGACTTTCGTTACACAAAAGTATATGATTTGAGTGAACATTTTGGTGCTTGAATTAACCATTTTTATTTATCTTTATGTGTTACTTTTACAGCTAACTTCAACTGGGAGTGACAAATAAACAGTTTGGTACTCATTAACAGGTGACAATGTTTATTTCAATCGACTCTGCGACTGCCTTCCACCAGGCTCCCACGTAAAACTACATGAAATCATTCACAAATTTTGCATGCTACAAGCAACCCCGAATTCCAAATGACTGACAAAAATAGTAGATTAGCTCATTGGTGTTTGCAGCCATATTGTCAGTTTAAACAGCTACAATAGCCGATAACGTGGAAAAAACAGACTTCTTTGGAAAAAAAAACGATATATTGATTAAATCGATAAATCATCCAGCCCTAGGCAAAACTATATCACTAAAATCCAATCAGAGTTTTCCGGAAGTGTGGCATTACACAGAGCTGCATGCTAATCATGCTAATCGCGAGTCTGCTGGATTCACACTTTCCAAAAGGGTGTTAGTGATACATTAGAAGCTACGTCTAGGAGCCGCATCGCACATACTGCAGATCTAATAAAAAAATATTCAAATGGTGCCGTGGCCTTGCTGTCCTTTCCAATTCTGGAACGCGGTGGTCCATTTTTAACTGCGTTGACAAGAAGTCAAAAATCAGTAATGAGAAAGAAAGAAAAAGAATAATTGGGTGGCCTGGTGATAAGATGAAGCGTTTCGGCTTCAGAGCCTTACGGGAGCTTGAGCTCTAACATCAGAAGAAGCTTCCGGGGCATCATCCCCTGTGATGACACACTATCTCTGAAAAGAGCTCAAGATGAGACATGAAGCCCTGTGAACTCAGGCAGCATCAGCTCAAAATCCCTGCGATCTTTGCCCCCCTATCCTTAATGCGACCACTTCCAAGGCTTTTAAAGCTGCGTTTCCTACGCTTTCTCGTAAAAGTGTGTACAAACCTCACGCTTTTGTAAATATGTTATTATAGCTTTTCATGGGATTGTGATTTTGAAACGAAATCCTTTATTTGAGATTCATCCTGAGGTCCTCCGCGTTTGCCAGCATCACCACAAAACCACCCAAATAAAGCATTACAAAGATGTGAGCTACTTCATATGCGCACAAATGCAAATTAGGGAGCAAACGAACGTGGCACCGTGCACGTGAGCAGTCTGTACTAACTTTTTTTTTTTTTTTAATCCCGCAGGAAGGATTTAAAACCTTGAAAATCTCTGCTCACAGACATGACAATGGTTGTTAAACACAAAGCATCAGCACATTTTCTTTTGTTCCGTGCAGCTCATTATAACGGGGGTTGTGGTGTCAATAGTAACTGGCACAGCTTCCTCCCCCTCGCTGTATAGGAGCCCACAGAACTGGATGGTATGGAAAGATGTTTGAGCTTTTATTCCATATCCTTATCCTTGATAACCATCTTTGCTTTCACTGCTAGGACAACTTTGGCATACTAGTTGGGCAACTAAATGATACTAGTTAGGGAACTCTGTAAATCACTTGCGACAAAATTCAATTCTACTAGCTAACATCTAGCACTTCTTGTGACATTATCATGATGGCTAGCACTTCACTAGTATCGGTTTTATGGCTGGTGAGCCACTGACTCTTGAATCATATATATATTTTAAAAAACGAAAATACAAAATAGGCTACAAAATTTCAGCTATTTTCCTTTTTTTAATGATGACATTATTGCCATTATTGGACTGAAAACTAAAACTGCATATAATTGATTACACATGATTAATTTTTGTCTTTACTCTTCAACAAGGCTATTTTAGTTAACGAAAACTAACGAAAAAACTGAAATTCAAAAAACTATTTCGTTAACGAAATAAAACAAAAACAAAAATGCTTTTTAAAAAAATTAAAACTAACTGAAACTAAATTTCATGTTTACAAAACTAAAACTATAATTATAGCAAAAATATCCTTCGTTTTAGTATTTAATTAATTTAATGCATGAGCCTATGGGGATGGTTTTAAATGTGATTTTAAGTATATTTTTTCCCGATATTAACCGGAATAAGGATTTTTGAAAGTGTGTCACACAGAAGTGACGGCATCTAGCAGCAGCCAATAGAAAAGCACCTTGGGATGACGTTGCTTCTCTGCGACAAATTTGCCTGCTTGACTTTTGGCTCCAATGGCTCGACTCGCTTGCTTTCTCATTTAACTCATCCGAAATGCAACAATAGGTTAAAAATGTGCTACTTTTTTTCATTTGACCAGGGTGTTTTTTAAAATATTGCACATAAGTAATAAAAATTAAAAAAGAAAACTAATACTGAAACTAACTAAAACTAAGCATTAAAAAACACTAAAACATTTTTTTTTAATAACAGAACCACCCCAAAAACTAATTAAAATGAACTAAATTAAAAATAACAAAACTCCAAACAAAATAAAAACAAACTAAAATGAAAATTCCAAAACTATAAGAACTCTGCTCTTCACATGCAAATGAGGCGGCAGGGAGGCTCTGCCTCTCCTGCCTACCCTGACAGCATGTCCCTGATAGTAATGTTCAGATCTTAAGGACTGCACAGTTTTGCCTCACTACTAGTCACTTGTCCTACTAGTGTGCAGAAATATCATATACTGTAGTAGGGGAAGACACAAGTGAGGAAAAACATTTTACTAGTTAAAGACAAGGATGAAACATGAATTGCTTCTACTTGAAAGTTGGACGAACTAGTGCGGTGAGTTGTCTTTTTTTGAGGACAAACAAGTACATGGAATTAAAGCTGGGTATCAAGAGGCTTTCAATCGAGCCCCCCCCATTGAAAGACCTTTAACAAGAGGTTTGCTCCTTGCTGCTAGTTAAAACACACTCTCAGGTCCAGCCATCCCACTTCATTAGGCCTGAGCAACTCCGAGCTTATTAAACACCCCTCACCATGCTCGCCCCTATCGCCATGACAACAGCACCCCCGGAACAGTCACCAACGGGCAAACAACGCCGCGTGATGAGGTTAGAATGATTTTTGTGAGACTGTCATGTGAGGAAGATGAGAGCGTCTGCCGGCAAACTCGAGGCGCTCGTCGACGCTGCTGCGACTGACAACTCTGATGGCGAAGCAGACGATGCCACCTGAGATCGCTGGCGCCATGGAGACGGGTTATTTATAAAAAAATAAAAAAAAAAGAAGTCATGAAGCTAAACCTTTTGACTGAAAATGTCCGCTAAATTGAGTTTACTATGATGACGAAGCATTCTTTTCTTTTCTTTTCTCGCTGTACTAAGCATTCTTTGATCCATCAAGTATAGTGACTCCTTCAACTTGATCGTCGCACTATTTACTCATTTGTCCGCGTGGCCCTCCCCTCATATCAAAACAGCCCCTGTTAAGGAGCAGTGATGCTTCCTTCCTCTTTAATCCCCTCCTCCTCCTCTTCCACCTCCTCTTCGTCTGTGCGCTCCCCCTTTCCCATTGCCATGGCAACGCAGTCTGCATTGCACCAAGAGCCCCGGCCAGCCTTTCCCCTTTCCGAGTGGCTTTTCCTGGCCTTCAGTTGTTGCTTTAAATTCATATTATCTGATGTGGACACTTAAGCTCTACCACCGAGTGAAAAGGTTTATGTCGGTCCCATTTGGAAGTCCAGCTTGTACTAGTACACTGTTTCTCCTCACTAGTAAGAAAATTCAGTAGAGTAGAACGACTAATCCGTACTACTTTTGTACATTTGTTAAGTAAAGTTCAGTGTTTAATTTGAGTGCAAAACATTTGCATTGAATCTTTTAGAATTGTTTATCTATAGATTAATAGATTACTGTATATGCATTAGGGTTGTCAAAATTAGTGCGTTAATTTTGAGTTAATTTAAAGTTCCTTTAACCCGTGGGCAGTATTTTATTTTGAAATGACTTGGTCAGGACCAGCAAAAAGCCCAAAACGGGTCAAATTTAGCAGTAATAAATTTAATAATAATGCATATACTTGTTACCATCAAGTGGCAGAAAAATGACCTCAACACAAATATCACACTCATTTTTACAGTACAGTACATCTTTTTTTTTAACTCAATTTTATGATTATGAAATTACTGTATCAATGACTAAAAAAGGCTGCCATATTTCTATTAGTTTAACATTTTTTCCCCACTTTTATGTTCACAAGAGTATAAAAATTTGAAAAAATATTTTATTGTATATTTTATTGTACATTTTGAACACATAAAATTTGCAATTAATCATGAGTTAACTATTGAAGTCATGCGATTAATTACGATTAAAAATTTTAATCGCCTAAAACCCCTATTATCCATCCATTATATTATATTATATTATATTATATTATATTATATTATATTATATTATATTATATTATATTATATTATATTATATTATATTATATTATAGATCCTACTTGGCAGGCAGGAATTTGTGTTAGCCTTTGTTGCTCTGAATCCCACTCTGCCTTTCTAATCTATGGTGTTCCACAGGGTTCAATTGTGGGGGCCCTGCTGTTTGATTGTATTTGTACCTAGTTGTCATACCAGCGTCCAGAAATGCCCAAGCAATGAAAGAAAAGAAAAATTCTAGTTCTATTAATGCGCTTAATTGTATGTACAGTATTACTAGTGGGAAAATAAATTCTCAAGATATTCTTGATATTCTAATATGCTTTTTGTCTTCACTTGTTTTGGTATAATAAAAGCAGGGAAGCACGGACATTAGACATGAAGCTGGACATCAGTCATATAAATTCTCTTCATTCAATCCAATCTAAACAAAGAAGCCTTGTTTTCCTATCCCCTCCACAGTTCAGCTCACTTTTTATTCCGAGGCCAAAACAAATAAGCACGCGCTGTAATTAGTGCGAGCCTGCCATAAATCCAACAGCTAAAAAACATTACATAAGCTAGTCGAGGAGAGGCCGTTTAATTGTCTACTGATATGAGGAATAACTCATCCCCAGGAGACGTGCGAGATTGCAGAAAGCACGCGGCATCTAATTTAAAGAAAATGTTGTGCACATAAAAGGTATGAAGTCAAAACAATCCAGATATTAGATAAAGTTCAAGTCACATGGTGGAAGCAACTTAATCGATTTGATTGCAGAGAATGGCGCATCAACAAAAGTACTGACTCCAAGTACTGACTGCGTGTGTATCATTAAAGCCGCTTTGACATTTGGAGAGAACACTGATGAAGCCTTTCTCATTATGAGCTGTAATATAGAATGCTGTTTTTAGCCTCCCCGCGCCGACTTGCCTATTGGATGCGCCGTGACGGTAGCGAGCCGCCGCGCGTAGCAACAGTAACCAAGCACGGGTGTCTGCGATGAAAGATTTTGTTGTGGCGTCTTCACTGCTGGGCCTCTCTGCTAAATTTGGAGCCAAAAAAAGGAAAGCTTCAAAAATGTAGGGGGTAAAAATAGAAATTATTTATAGTTGAATCTGTGTCAGTTACACAAGAAGGATAAAAATTGGGTCTGGCCATATTTATTTCTTCTTAAGAGTGCATTAAATCCATCTAGCCATCCTTTTTCTACAGCTGGTGAGGGTCATGGCTTTAAGACTTCTTACATTCACTCCTTACGTTTTAAAACGACCAGGGCTAGTTGTATCACTTTTTTATACTTTTAGATATTTCTTCGAATCAATACATCATATATAAACAAAATATATACCAGATGAAAGACCAAAGTCTCGAGTATATTTTTTGTATTCATGTCATTTTCATACTCTGTGTCAGTGCTGAGTTTTAAGCCGTTAAATAGAGATAGTGAACATGCGACATGTTGCCCCACCAAGGATAAGTTGTCACACTATATGGGGTAAGATGTCACGCTGGAATTTAAGACAAAAGAAGACAAACTTATCCTTGTTCTCCCGTTTTTTTGTTTGTTTGTTTGTTTTATAACCAGATAAATAGTTTATCGTTGATCTAGAAAATTTAGTATAGTCATTGAGCAAACTTTAACATAAAATATTACAAAATTAAATACAGTCCTTAGGAACTGCTGGCATGTTTATAGCTCTCAGCCTCAAATGCCTGCCCACGTTTTCAGGTTTTTTGTCATTGCGTCAAGTTAGCAAAATGGCTATTGAATAAAACTGACAGTAATTAATTCTTATATTTTGTACTTTAGCACATTTTAGACTGTATTTTTTTTTATGTTTACATAAGTTGACGCGACCTTCGGACTGTCCCATCAGTAAAGGAGGAGAAGCAGTGCGTCTACTTTTGTCTTTTTTTACACACATAAATACTTATACTTAAGTACATAGTATGAGTACTTTTGCTACCTAATCAAGAAATAATTCAAACAAACCTCCTGTGTTGTATTTGTGTGCACTATCAATGTGTGCATGAATCCCATTAACATCTCAGACCAGCACAATAGTGACCAATAAGCAGCTATTAGCCTTTTGCCAAGCATCCTTTTTCATAGGAAATGATTTGTACTAATTTGAAACCTTCATGTACTGCAGGATGTCTGCCGGTGAGTTAATATGCTGTGCCGTCTTCGGCCTAATGTCGATTAAACACATGAAGCAAAAGGCCAATTTAATTCTCAAGTAATTTCCCCTGGAAGTGGATGGGAGGAAACAGATCTAACAAATGTATATTATGTACAGTATTAAACTTTAAAACTGTTATTAGATGGATCTTCTGATTTTATTTGACAATTTTACCCCTTCAAATGACCTTGTAAAAAAAAAAAAAAAAAAGCAAATGACGCAAAAAGGTTAATAGAAAGATTAGCATGACAATTTCACCATGTTGCAGATTTTGGTCTAAGAGCAAAATGTCATTTGGGCTTTGAGAGGAGAACCTGTGGAGAATCTCCTGTGGCGCAGCAGCCGTCTGCCGGCGCCATGAAACAGATTTAGAAATAAGCCTGCCTGTGTGTTTACATTGGCTGAGAGGAGAGATGTGCGTGTGTGTGTGTGTGTTGGTCCAATGCGCCAAACGCTCACATCATATAATTTTTTTACACACGCGTGCACACACGCTATACTCCTGAGACCCCAAACACACAAACATAATTACTGTAATCTGGGGCAATTTCCTGTATTGTTGATGTTGTTTATTTGAAAGTTGCACGGCACTGCTACCTGACCACCTTTGATTGAAAATAATGATAGTATATCAGCTGCATTATTCCGTACAAGAGTCTCTCTCTGACCAAGCTGTGATTGCATTCGTGATGATATGCTCTTATTTTCTTCAGCTTCTTTGCTTTGTCCCGACGCCATGTTTAGGAGTAGTGGTGCGAGAGATCATCATTGATCCGTGGTCGGTTCGGATTTGTTGGTGGAAAAGGTGCGCATTCACACGAAAGGAACATAATCGGCCCACATTCACTAATAGCAGCAGAGGAAGTGGTGAAATTAGTCCTCAAATTAATGATACAGGATTTTTTTTTTGCCTCTTCTCCCGACACTATTTAGACATGTCAAGGAAGCTGAAACAAAATAAACTTCAAAATAAAGTTTACCAAATAATACATTGAGGGCAGTGCAAATAGCCTGAGTAGACTTTTACTTTGAAATTAGCCCACGTTGTGGCGTGATGGCTAGCTTAGCTTCCCTTTTAGACGTTTAAGATTTCATTATTGTAGTTTTGATTGACTTTAAAGTTGTGACCAACATCAACACAACGCTATCCGGAACTCATATTCAATCGCTAATTTATGACACTAAGAAACCGCTACTTAATTACGCTGTCATTGTATGATAAGGCAGAAGTCTCCGACGTAAGTGGCTACTGGCTAGCAGCTAGCTGTTAGCATTATGCCTGGCTGGTAGCTGTAAATGAGTTTGCCAGTTGATATCTGGTTTACTTTAATCATTTTTCAATATTCTGGACCAAGGCTACTTTGTAATTCACTCTCCATTTTTAAAGAAAGGGAATGTGCCTTAATTTGCACATTGAGGTATTTTCATTATTAAAAAAAAAAAGATAAATAGAACTTTGCCTTCATTTATTTTATAAAACACTTTTGCCCATTATTGTATCATTAATATTATTTTTAAACAGGAAAAAGCATTTTACAATTTTTTTTTCTTTCCAAAAAACAGACTCAAACCTGTAATCCGATCCGAACCGTGACTTTTGTGATCCGTTGCACCACTATTCAGAAGGCATAGATATTGTTAGCAATGGCTGCTTGAAATGTTTCATAGCCTCTGAATAGCACCAATGGGGAGTAGGAAGCTTTTAAAAGTAGCCAGAAAGGTCTCAGTCGGCATTTAGAGGAAAGCCCCGTGACTCAAAAGTGGTGCGGGGGGGGGGGGGGGGTTGGATAGTGGCGCAGCAACCTTGTATTCAAGGCAACTCAAAAAGAAAGTCTGGGAATTTAAATCGCTTTCACCTGGAGACGCGCAGTGACGCAACAGAGACCTTATTGTGAAACATTTCCAGTAAAATTTCAAGCGCAACCAAAGGCTTGAGTCATCTTAATTTGAGCGATTTTCTTTGGGGGGAGATTTTCCCTAAAAAACGGGGCTCATTGTGAGGTTTGAAGCGCTGCTGCCAAACTCTGATGACTCAGAAGGAGCTAGAAGTAGGGCACTGTGGGACAGCCCACCACCATCCCACCCCTTCAGTCCCCAAATGAAAACAGCCTGAGTGTAATAAGCGGTCTAGATACCACATGATTGACTTTTTGAATATTGGGCATGCTCATCAGGGATTCAATTTATTATCATTTGGTTTCTATTTTACCTTATTTGGTGCATGCATCTTCCTGCTGCTGCACAGTTATGTTATTAAAGAAACCCAAAATTACTCTCAGGCAGTTTTAATTGGCTTTTCCATTATCAGAGAGATCTAAAAACATGATACAAAAACAATGTAGTGAGCTATAAGACTGACGATCAAGCAGTGGTCAGGGCAGAGGCTCATGCTGGCCTAAAAGCTCCAATTTACAGAGAGATAGGAAGAACGTTCTTGCGTACGTTTTTAGGAAGATTGTACGTGGCGTTCACAAGGCCATACTTTGCGTTCTTCATTATTGCGAATCGGCCAGTGACTCAAACTGTTTTTTCCCACAAAAGGTGACGAATAAATATGCCTGTGAGAATTATGATAGTGTTTATATTTGTTGCTGCAATGTTTGTGGTCAAAAATGAGTTAGTTAGCCCCGTATATAGCATTAAGCTAGCAGACTTTAACACAACGTAAATGTGTTTGTTTAGTTGGCTAATACCACAAATCTCTTAGTTTCCCAACCAAACTCATCCGGAGAAAAACAAGTGTTCCCTTTCCTGTGTCAGACGTTTACAAAATCTCACAATCGGCTGCTTGTGTGTGCCTAAGGTGTACACATTGCCATCATCCATCGACGGCAATAAACATGCCAAAAGAAGGAAGGCGAGAGAGATAAAGTTATATTGAAAGGGAAATTTGAGTGGGTTGAAGAGCTAAATGGAGCACAGAATAGTGAGATGGCGGCGCGTGAATGTATGCCACGTAAATATATATGTGCAGACATATACGTACAGTATTTCTGGAACCTGTATAAAAAAAAGGTGGAGGCTCAGATCAAACACAAAGCACAGCAAATACACACATTCCAATCCATCCAATCCGTGCCTGGCTTCCATTAATCTAACCCTCCTTAGTGTACTGAATCTTAAAAGTGTTCGCCCTCTGTGCGATGGATAAACCTGCACAAGAGATAAGACTGGGCCCAGCGGAGGAGTGAGTCACTCCTTGAAACCTATAGAAATACTTTGTGAGCTTCTATTTCTAAGCGGCTAATAATAGTAGGCAATAAATAGACCAGAGGCAGAAACCAAAAAAAAAAAATGCCACCTCAAGGCTGGCCTGCTACAAATCCTTGAATTGGGAATCTATCTATTCTTCACATTGAAAGGGCAAAAACAGCGCAGCCAAGACGGCTTTGCATTTTCACGCACGGATTTGTGTTGATGCGACGCATGTTATGTAATACAGAAATGTTAATCAGACAAATGCATGTGTGGTGCTGCTCACGATTTCAAGACTTTGGAGTCTGAGTGAGCAAAGCGGGCTGGTGGGTTCGGGTGTCTTTTATAGGGTGTGCTCATTATCGCACATGTGGCAGGAGTTAGATAATCAGGTGCCAGCCATGGTCAATCAATGAACTCACACCTGGGTCGAATGACACTAACTTGCCGTTAAATTAGGTACGTCTGCCCACTTTAACAAGATCCAAGACAAGCGCTTTTGTTTTTGCAAAGATGACTATCGATCTAAATGTTATTCGGCACCAAAATTCTTTTAACATTATTATGATGCCAATTTAGCCATTCTACTCTATCCACATTTCTCCACCAATTCAAACCAGTCCAACTTCAAAACATTGATTTCAATCAGAGCATCTATGATACTATTTTACACATCCCCCAAATTCCCACTTACCCAACAATTCTACATTTTCCATGAAAATAATTCCCATATATATATATATATATATATATATATATATATATATATATATATATATATATATATATATAAATAAATGAAAGTGAAAGAAAAAAAATAAAAGTTAAGAAGGAAAATAATTATTAGTAAAGTCAGATATCTCAGATTTTTTTTTTTACATTATCCAAATTCCCACATCTCATTATTCCACATTTTTTCATGGCAATATTCACAAATCAAAGCAGACATTTTACATATTTACCTCCGCCTTCCACATCTTTCGACCAATTCAAACCATTCAATCTTCGAATGGTGTATGCAAAACCATTTATGACAGTTGCAAAATTCCCAACATGTCATCATAAAATTCCAATATTAAGAGATTTTACAAATCAAATTCATCAGCTCATTTAGAGCATATACAGAACCATTTTGTCACTTTCCCCACGTTCCACTATTTTTTTTTTTTACCAATTCAGACCATTCCAATTTCAAGTCTTACCTTTAACAATTCAATTAATTCGGCAGCATTTCAGGTCGGCATCATTTTTTCAGCATTCACTCGCAATCTCAACTCGAATGGGACTCTCTAGTTTAACAGTATGTTTATTATTGCAGTTGTGTTTTCACATTATTGGTACTGTATTGCATCGTAATGAGACTTGAGTTTTTATGATCTTATTAAAAACGTTTATTAGAAACATCGCCGTACTGTGCAGTGGGATACCATTTAATTGACTGAGTTGTAAGCCTACAATGTTAATTGGCGATATTTTAAAAAATAAATATTTTTGGTGGAGTTTCTCAGAGGTTTAAAATGCCATGTTTTGAGAATGCACAACACACACCTGATTGTGTACAGTTTTCAAAAGTATGATGTCACTATTCTTAAATAGACTTGCTACAAAAAACACTTCCAGGAGAGCTCATTCCGCTGATGTTTGTGAACTGACTGGATCCAATTGGCAAAATGTGCCATGACCAGAGCATAGCCTGCAGACACAATAACACTGTAACATTACCTTCTCAACACGCTTTAATAGTATTCATCTCCATTCATTCCATTAAGCCTCCCCTTTAAATCCTGTTATTTAATTTTAGAGGGTTGAAATGAAGCACAATGTTTAAAGGGGAGAGCGATTGAACAGAACAAATGGTTACTCTTATGTAATAGAGCGTACACTGCTATATCCTGGCGTTTTAGATCTTTTTTTTTTTTTTTAATCGATTTTGTATACAGGCAAACCTGAATTTAGAGTTGCACGCCTTCAGTTGCCACAACATAAGGAGAATAAGGTGCTCACTATTTTACACCATCAATTTTCATTCCTTTGAATCAATATTACCACTCATCATTTTCTTCATGTAGTACTTACTCATCCCCGGGGACAAATTATCCGTGCAGCTTATTGGCTATTGGCTATTGGCTGACCAACCGAGCATGGAAGACAGTCCAAGACCCCCGGGGGCGTGTCCGCATTGGACAATGAATGCACCTGCCATTCAAAACGTGGCCCGCCGACAAGTGAGCAGATTTGGTCGATAATGACCACCAGCAAGGGATGTCAAGAATGACCCTGATTGGAATTGACTGAGTTGGGAAGGATGTTTGCGTGTCTAATTTTAAACTCCTGGTTTCTGGCATTGGACTGCTGAGACAAACAAGTTGGTTAAGACTGTCGCTGGGTCATCCAAAAAACACCACGCGCCCCACCCAAAAAAAGAGACGAATAAGTTCATTTGCAAGGGAACGATTCAAAAGCAAGATTCAGGATTCAGATGAGTGCATGTGTGCACATGAATGACAGTGTGTGTGTTCCTGTTCCTGTACACTGCCCGTGGGACATATGGTGACTCTGCTAGCGCTGGCACCACAAATGTGTGTTGGACGTCACGCATCCACTGCATTCTGTTTACTCTCACGGCGGAGACCGAGTGCATTTAAAATAGAGACGCTAGAATCTGTTTGTTGTTTTTGTTGTTCGTTCGTCTAATAAAGATGTGTGTTTATCGGATGAGAATTTAGATGGATGGTATTAGAGCCACACTTAACTCATTTGCTCCCAAAAATGTATAAATGTTACCATGGTCCCAAAGACGTATGTATACGTTTGTTGTTTTGTTTTTATGCTAGAGCATACAGAAGGCTTTGATGCGGCCTCTGAACTGAAGAGGTTGCTTGAAGCATTGGCAGTTATAACAAAAACAGCCGGCAGGTGGCAGCAGGGTATAAGAGATCAACCAGGGCCATGTTGAAAAAGGCTCTTTCCCCCACTGTTTTAAACAGATTTGTGAATAAGGATGAAACTTAGCTATACTCTAATGCTAATTGCTGCAAAACAGCAACAGACACAAATATACTTTTTTTTCCTGATGAAAGAACAGACTCTAATCTTTCTTTTGGTATGTTCCATTTTTTTTTATAGCAATAGAACACAATATTCTGTGGGCCTTGCAAAATCAGTCAAAACCCAGTTAAACAGCCGGGAGTGAAGGGGGTTGCTTCAGTAAAAATGGCTGCGAGTGAATGAGTTAAAGGAACATGTCCCCAAAAATTTTTGTGTGGCATTAACGTTCATATTTCAGAAATTCACAAAAATAATAATAATTAAGGCTACAAAATTTGACCTGGTTATAGCTTATCTCCAAAAAGGCTTAGATTAATGATAATGCAATATTTTTAACATTCATTATGCAATCTAAGCTTTTTTGAAGCAACTGAAAATGTTTTTTTTGCTAAATAAAGTGCATTGGCATTTGAAGAAAATCCTTCTGAACTTAGATAGATAAGAACAGGCTATAAAACGTCACACTCTGCTGGATTTACACAGCAGATAGCAACAACACTCACATCAGGTTTTAGGGCTGAATAGTCGGCCAGAAATAAACACAGTCGATGTCCAGCCACATAGCGAGCAGGCAAGCAGAAAGCAAATTGTAGACATGGACACGCTGTTCTGAAAAGGTCACATGCACAATGTGATGCATAAAGGACAAAACCAACTAGCCAAACATTTTTATGGCAATTTTGAAATCGGGACTAAATCGTGCTTCACCAAATATGACTGAATTACAAGTCGTCTTACTTCAGCGGGCTTGTGTTCGCAACTAGCAACTGAGTGTTTCTATTACACCAGCATGACATCTACTGTATAATTATTCCCACGGGAGACAAATGAGAACGCAGCGTCTCCATCATTATCATACATCCCACATGCGTGCAATCTGCTACTGATCGAGATTATATTGCAGCCTAAAGCTGCTATGGAAAAGGACAAAGGATGATGTGACAGGCAAGTCGGAACTGACATGAATGAAATAAACAGCAACAAGAAAATGCCATTACAGCGGAAAGTGCCTGCATGCTTAAGAGCTGACGATGAACTGAAATGTTGTGGAGATTGTTGAATTGCTGAGATGTAGAATGTGCGACTTGAAATGGGGAATGCTTTGGAGCAGTCAAGAAATGTGGAAGGAGCGGGAAAATGTTTCAAATAGATTACAATTTGGGATGTTTATTGTATGCATTTGGGAGTTTGGGAAAATGTATAAATAGTTCCCTAAATGTTTTGAATGAGCTGAAGATTATGAAGTTGGGAAGTCAACCTTTTTTTTTTTTTAAATAATATGTTGTATGTACCTCCACAAGTCTAAACACGGCATTTTGATGAATATTGTGTTTATAGAATATGAATTAAGCAGCAAAAATCGACCTATTTTTATCCATCTCAGACGGCGGCCATTTTGCCACTTCCTGTCCACTGAAAATGACATCACAGTTGCTCAGGGCTCAGGTGACAACCAGTCACGGCTCACCTGTTTCCTGGGTTTGGTCATGTGACATTCGCATGCTGAAATGCGTTTGGTCGTTATTTGAGCACTGCATGAGCAACTCTGATGTCATTTTCAGTCGGCAGCAAGTGACAAAATGGCCGTCACCTTAGATTTGTTTTTCTTCTTTTTTTTCTTTTCTTATTTCTTTTTTTCTATTTTAATGAAATGACAAAATTCAACAAACATTTGATGGATAAAAATGGGTTGATTTTGCTGCTTAATTTATATTCCACAGAAATAATATTAATCAGAATACCATGTTTAGTCTAGTGTGGCTATTGTAATTCACACACATTTGTGTGAAAAATATGAAATTCTATGAAAGTTGGAAATTCTGGAACATGTCCTGAATTGTATGAATCTTTTGAATTTCAAAAGATGTGCTAGAATCTGATGGGAAATGTCAAAAAAAATATTTAAAAAAATAAAAAATGTTGAATTACAAAAAGGTGGGTGGAATAATAATGAGAACAATGGAGTTTTTTTTTAAAGCCAAAATAACCCAAGTGTGAATGCTATTCAGTATTCACACAAAGAGAAGAGAGAAAATAGAAGCAAACGAGAAAAAGTTGCCTTGACCAAGATGTTGACGTCGAACATAAAAGGTGCGAAAAGAAGAAAATTGTGTTTGGCTGAGGAAAACTAAATATATGAAAAGAAGCCAGTGGCAAATGACTGACCATGCTGGTTGAGCTGCTGTGTGCTCTTGCTCCACTGCGACAAGCCCACAATAGCCACCATCTTGGCCCCCAAACTGGAGCGCCGCTTCTTGTTGCCGGCCAGCGACGCCGACTCGGGACCCCCGCCCCCGGGACTCTTCTCCAGGTTGTACATGGCCCCCGAGATGCTGGAGGAACGCACCACATTCCGAGCCGCATCGCTCAGCCCGCTGAGGCTGCTAAGCCCGCCCGGGCTGGGCACCTCCACTGAGCTGCTCAGCATCATGGTCCTGCTGGTCGAGAGGACCGGTGGGGGGCGGGAACCTTGGGGTGGGGCTGAAGAAACAACAAAAGGATGACATGAAACCAAAATTTTGGTGAAAAATACTCGGCAAAACTTTAGAGTGTCATGCAATCAGTTGGCAAGCATTGAGGAACCAACTCATATTTGAACATATATTTATTACAAATAGAAAGTAAACAAAACATGTAAAATTGGCCCAACCGATTAATCGGGCGGCTGATTTAATCGGTTGATATTAGCTATTTTAAAATCAGAAAAGAAAAGAAAAACAGTTGATTATGGTGGATTTTTTTTTTACATTTATTTTTCTACACGTTAACACTTCACCACATAAGACAAAGATAATGAAATTCAAGCAAACCCCTCCTCCAAAAAAATCTATCTGTTGTAAAGTTAAACAAATACTTAAGAACAAAGTAATGTAAAACAGTCACATGTTCTGCTTGCAATTCATATCTGTAAGCATTAAGTGACCCCCTGGTGCTAGCTAGCTAGCTCCCTAAAAGGTAAACAAACACAAGGGGAGCTAGCTAGGGAGCTAGCTAGCTAGCTAGCACCTGTGGCTAAAGTCAAACTGTGGCAGGATTTTTACTTTCTGGACCTGGATGTGCCACCTCTGCCGATTAATCAGCCAATTAATTAAAATATATATATAGGATACCGGTTATTGAAATTTTATTGTGCCAAATATTGGTCAACCCTCAAAAAATTCTGCTAAATTTCAAACAATGAGGAAGTCGATACAGTCTGACTTCCTCCTCCAAAGCCTTCCAAAATAACTTACAGTAAGTGCAGAACAAAGCAGACAAAGGCCTGCGGGTGGCAAGAAATATCTGCGGTCACACAAACCCAAATGTCAGGGATGGCCTGCTGTTGGCGGGCAACCTTGTCAGCTGCTGTTTGTCTCCCGTGTTTCCCTGGAATCATATTTGGGCTCCGACGTTAAACAGTGACAGTGGACTCTGAGCCGCTGGGTTGCGCGTGTACTCATATATACTTCATAAATTAACTTAATAATAGCCTAAACCGAGTTGTATTGTAGCATCCCAGGAATTTGTGTCATGTCTCCCAGGCTGTACCTTCACACGCTTTTGTTTTTTATCTGATTTTCATATCATGTTACATCAGAATGACCTTTTCAAAAATTCCCCTTGTCACTCCTAACATCTTCACTAAACCTCTTTGTGCCAATGTCCCCCTTCTACTTATAACTGCATCTCATGCCTGTGCAGCTCGTAAAGATTAGAAATCATTCTTTTAATGTATCCCGACTTATCCAGGAAGCCAAAGTGAAGCACATGATGCCATCTGAGGAGTGTGCAAGCATTTTTTTCACACACTGACCAACGGTTGTACAGACCGATGCACATATTATTTATGCGACAGCGCTCCTTCCTGTAGCAGGATGTCTTAAATAATACATATACTGTAGAGTGAATTTGCCCTTAATACGTCCTTAGAAATTAAAACTTTGATAGAAACATGCGGTTTCTTTTTTCTCTTCGAACCATCAAGAAAATTTGAGGCTACCAAGCAACTCATTCATTCTGACTTAAAGAATGCTATGCTAATAAGATGCTAATGCTAATAACAATGCTACTATCAGATGCCAGTTTTTCAGTAAACTTCAACTGGGAGTGATAAATAAACTTATTTGGAGAACTAGAAAGTATGTTTTAATCCGATTTTTTCATGGTATTTCTTTTTCACAGACTGGAACGCATCCACTACGAACGGTGATTCATTTTATACTTAGAAAATGATTGATATGTAGGTTAATAAATAAGGAATGGTTGCTCTAAGATAGCATTATAGACGAGAGTTGGGTGTGCCACAGTGCCCCCAGGCTGACTTCCAACATGGCAGGTGGGTTGGGGAGAAGGAGACGAGATGTGTCACCAGGGAACGCGGCCATGAGTCAGGAAAGCGCTCGGCCTCATCCGTCACGTCACTCTTAACCCAGTTTCCCTTCATTCCATTTGTTTTATTTCGAGCTTTCCGGCCCCCAAGTCCACCCGCTTCTGCTGACCGAGTCATTTTGCCGTCCTTTCGTTTTTTTGTGGTGACGTCAAACAGAAGAAGGAAAAGGGGGAGGAAGGGAATATTTATGATGTGGAAAAAAAGTGAATTGAGAGATTTGTTTGGGAACACATTATACATGTTTGAAAATAGTAAGAAAATATTCATCATTTAGCTAGCTAGCTATGCAGACACGCCGAAAATGCTTCTTCCCTCCAGACAGTCTGCTGGCATGGCACTTTAGAGTGCCTCATTGTTGGCCATGAGTGTGTGCATGCCACGGGGGGGAAGGTCGAAGAGAAAGTAGGGGGGGTTGATGTCAGACGGTATAGCCAGTGTGTTGGCAGGGGATTCACATTGGTGTGGCTGCTTTAGAGTGTCTCGTTGTTGGCCATGAGTGTGCGTGCGTTATGCATAGAAAGGTAATGGCGCAAGCAACCCTTTTTTTAAATGTTTTTTAGATTGACGTGCCAGCCAGTATGTGGACAGAGGCTTTGTGCTGATGAGGTCGCTTTAGAGTGCCTCGTTGTCATGGCGTGCAAAAGCCCGACGACGACCTGGTTAGATATACAGTATATATATTCACATCTTATAGGCATAAAAGAGTGCTAGCATTTTTTTATTTTTTGAGTATTTGATTGACAGTTGAGCAGGGCGTGGATTTAGGGCAATCAGGGGGCACGGCCATGTTTTCCATTTTCACCCCCTGCAGGTGTCCCAATACTTTTGTCCACCCGGCGTATGAAGAGATACGCACTGTAGGAGGTCTCGCTTCAAAAGGCTACTCGCGAACATCCCTGGGGGTATCGATTCACTGCGGGGAAGAGAACGCTGTATCGCTAGCTCAGCTGTGCGGGGATTAGTGTGTGAAAGAGGGCCGAGCAAATGAGCATTTCAAATGATACGCACGGAGCGAAGGGATTTGATGATTATCATCAAGAAGGCTCCGTTCCAAACGTTTGACGATGGAGACTGGAGTCATCACTTTTGCCTCAGATTGCAGCAATAGAAGCAATCAGTGCGTATCTTTGATTATTAGACATGAAACGGCCTCTTATTAATGACTGGGTCAGTTTTTAAGTACCATTTGTGTTTGTCATGCACACTTAATTGTGTGGTCAAAAGGATGTAAAAATAATTCATCACATTTCTATGAGGTGACAGGCTGTATACTACAAAGACAACATTTAGCTGTCACAAAAATAAAAATCACCAAAATAACTGACATACACCAAAATAACTCTCACTTACACAGAGACTCTCAAACACTCGCAAAAATAACTCTTCCAGCCACCTAAAAAAAAAATCTCACACACTAAAAAAACTCTCATCCTCAAAAATTACCCCCCCCAAAAACTTTTTACAACTTAACATTCGCTTTCATCAAAAACACACACAAAAGATCTCTCACTTCTCCCAAAATACTTTCACAATCTCACACACTTCTTAAAAAAAACTCTCACACAACCCCAAAAAGCCTCTCATAAACCAACCAAACCTCTCACATCCTAAAAACACACTCACACAAAAATTCTCTCACAACCAAAAACTTTCATACTCATCCAATAAAACTCACAACGAAAGAAAAATACTCTCACTTAAAAAACACCCAGAAACACAAAATGTATCACTCACTCTATCACATTCACACAAAAATTCTTATATTCCCCCCAAAGCTCTCACACACGTATACACTATAATAAACAAATGACACACACCAATAACCCGCTCATACACATAAAGAATTGAAACCTCTCACATTATAAAAACACACTCACACAAAAACTCTCACACCACCCAAAAAAACTCCCTAATCACACACGACCAAAAACTTCTCATTGACCAAAAAATCTCATTCAAACACATGTGAAAAACCTGTCAAACAGTCCCTTGGAAAATAATCTCTCACACTCACCAAAAAACACTCACACACAAAATTAAATTATACTTATTTTTTTGTCTAACAAGGTCCTACAAATGGTTTATAACCCTCCAGGTGGGGGTATCCCGCCTCTCACAAAAAGTTTGTTGAAAATGGATGGATGGATGGATTCAAATGGTGTGCATAAAACACTGCGGTCACCTTTTGTGTTGTGTGCAAAAAAAGGGGGGTTGACAAGAATTGATTTTCTCAGGAAGGTTATTCCAAGTCCTTTGCCAAAAAAAAAAAAGGTAATAAGCTTACAAAAAACGGACACCTTCTGCCTCTGCTTTTGAGCAGCATGTACAGTGAATATTACTCAAGACTATTGTGTCTAATTAGCAAGTCTGTTTGGAAGAGTGGAAGTGAGCATGAATTGTGCCTCATGGAGCGATTTGTGAGGTGCAAGAGCGCACATGCACACACACGTGCTTCACAAAGCGCTTATGATTGACGTCTCAAAGAAGAGCAGAGGAAGTTTAGAAAAATGTCATATTCAAGCACTAAACATAAACATTGTTAACTGCCTGTAAAGAGAAAATAAAGATATTTTAAATTTGAAACGTTACAGAGAAGATTGTTGTTAACCACCCCGGTAAATATGAATGATTAAAAACATTAGCAAGTAAGATAACACCAACAGATTTGAGCCATGAAAACTTGATTTTCAGAGCGTGGACTTAGCTAGCTAGTAGGGGTGGGACTCTTTGATTCAATTTGAATCGATTCAGATTTTTGTGTCTACGATTTTTCATTCGAAATGACTTGATTCACAATCATTTCTGCTTCAATTTATAGATGTGCAAAGAATCCTCATGATCTACTCCAGTCTGACTCGCTAATGCTAATTAGCGCGCTACTCGCGGCACTTTTATCATTCAAAAGAACGGCTATTCATACAAAACGCTTCAGGAATATATACAGAGAAGAATCTTAACATTACTCACCGGCATATGCTCTTCCTACGTTGCAAAAAAACAACTTTTATTGGCATAACTTGATTGTGGCTTCCTCCTTCTACTCTTTAATGTGGCTACAATTTAACGGTGTATCAGAATGTGCGGAACCACACTGCCCCCCAGTGGCCAAATAATGTCCAACAAGGGCAAAATAGTATAAAATAATTTAAATAAAATCGATTTGGGGGACATTAAAAATGTATTCTGAATTGTACTAAATGATAATTGCGGTTCTCATGAATGTTACTGTAGAAACAAATCTATGACTTCACTTTACAGGGTCTTTAGTTACAGTAATAAATATTTCTACTTCATTACTTCTCACTAGTGGTTATTTTCACAATTATAGTGTCAGACCACATTCTCCATTCATTGGTTTGTTCTACGCACATGGAAGTAGACAAGACAGGCTTTCCATAGTAGAACCTTGAATGTCTTCCCAGTTCGACAGTCTCAATGGATTACACAGAGGATCAAGTGGGAATCAGGCATTGGATTTCAAGAGTTAAGCACATGGATAATTATCCTCTTTCTCACTTTTTTTGTAAGACTCAAAACAAGTGCCTGCTTTCCTCTGAGCCAGTTTAAGTAGTCACGCTCTTCTCTGGACTCAGCGGCGAGTGTCACCATTTTTTCTCTCCTTATTAATTCAACACAAATGTTGACCTCACTCACTCACCACACATAGATGGGAGGTCGAGGAGTGATGTCTGTATGCGCGCGCGTGTGTGTGCGTGCCATCTGATATAATCTCACACCTCAGCATGAGCTTGGCCCAGCCCCGTCTAGAGTTTGGCGTAGATGACGAGCCATCTGAAAAGCGCGTGCTGGTGTAATGTGCTTATAGAATAATATGCTTATGTGCTCTGCCCTCCCTTCGCCTGACACCCTCACTCATATATATCCACGCACACACTCAAATAAAACATCATTAAGAAATAAAGCAGATCATCTTTAACTCTGTATTATTTGATAACTAATCGTTTATTCCGCGCAAATGCAGGAAAATGCACCAGAATGCCAAATGTGATAGCTTATATAACCATACTGTTAATCAATATTTCAGCATAAAGGTTGTGTTTTTAGTTTGTAAGATGTGATTAGTAATCGCATTGCGTACATACATAAGTAGGCTACACACTGTAAATTGTATCTACTATTGTTGAAATTACAATCATTTGTGTGTGTGTGTGTGTGGGGGGGGGGGGGGGTCTGATTGCTCATATTTGCAACCAAAATTGTGACAACAAAATAATAAATATTTGTGAATATTTTCAGAATGTACTTGTTTGCACCAAAACAATGGGACAAATTTAGAATTGTCATTATTTGTAGTTTATTAGGCTACAAATGTACTTTTTTTTAACTCACTTGAGATCACGATTAGGGTGAATATGGCCCCTCGAGCTAATTTTTTTTTTGGACACCCCTGGATATGATCATTTTTATGTTATTCTGGGAGCCTGTGGGAAAGTGGTGGAAACACAGACAGTTTGCAGGACTGTTTCGAGCTCCCTCAAAAACACTGTTACGTACAAACAAACACATTTAAGGCCGCTTCATCAATTTAATTTTTTTTCTTGATTAAACAAACACACAGTGGTAAATCTAAAATCCATAGTAGACACGGGCCAAATGTGGTACTTTGTATCATCTGTGCAAATGAATGACGTGTTTAAATATATCATGTTTACAATTTATGGGTCACTTTAGAAAAAGTCAGCAAATGTCA
This sequence comes from Vanacampus margaritifer, assembly GCF_051991255.1. Taxonomy (NCBI): domain Eukaryota; kingdom Metazoa; phylum Chordata; class Actinopteri; order Syngnathiformes; family Syngnathidae; genus Vanacampus; species Vanacampus margaritifer. Next base: position 14,955,962 of record NC_135448.1, on the reverse strand, counting down.
TGGTGAAAGAGTGACATTTTTTAATGTCAAATGTCAAAATGAGTCAAATGTACTCTAACTGAATGTAAGCGTTAAAAGCTCATTTAAAATCCAACACAATCCATAGTCACATCCACTGCATTATTCTACATTGTGAGCAATAATTAAAGATGCTGGACTGATCACGTGCATCGTATCACAGTGACAGCATATTACATTGTGCACAATCGTGGTGCTGAAACTGAGCACTTACCACAAGGAGCGGAGGAGAAGAGGAGCTGTGCAGGTCGCAGGTTGTCAAATGATGTTGTGCTTATGCCCCGCGTGGATCAATGTCATCGTTCGGCTGATATTTTGGCGGTTCGGTGAGCAAAAGGGGGGCAAAAAGGCTTTGCACGGCGTCTCCGGTCTGCACCCTGCTTGCTGTGCGGCTGCAATCCAAGGTGGGGTTGAGGCGAGTCGAGGGGGGCGCTGCTGAGGAGGAGAAATGAGGAGTGGGATGGATGCGAGACGGTCGCAGCCGTGGGGAAACAGCGACAACGTGTGGCTTGACATGGTAATGCAAGCTTGATATTACGCACAAGAAAACTGAAGATCCAGAAATGTTGTTGTTGCGTTTTAATTAAACACACAAAATTCAATGCTGGATTTTTTTTTATTATATATATATTCACATTTAAGTCTCGCAGCCAAAATACAAAATGAAAAAAGGAGTCACATTAATGCATTCTATTAAAAATATGTCATTAGTCCAATTACGTTACACAAAAGTTTGGTAAGAAGCAGTGACGTTCCAAGCTTGAAAGCCATCCTTGTGGGCAAGATGCGCCCTTGGCGACCCACCGCCAAAGTCCACCAGCTCAACAAATGGCAGTATAATAAATAATCCAAATTATTAACATAGGAATTATCCTTCTGAAAAGTATTTTCCAATGACTCTATATGAGGTTTCACAATTTGAATTAAATTAAACTACAAAACATCTCTGATCGTCTCAATCGAATCTCTTTATAAAAGGTGCAAGTTGTCAATCAATAACAATTTTTTGTAATGTATTAATTATGCAGTTGTACCTAATGTTGCAGCCACTGTATATTCTCTGTTCTAAGAAAATACACAAATACCTTCTCACTGTCATTGTGTTGCTAACCCAGCCCACGCTATACAAGTGAAATATGCATTTAACAAAACAACCATAAGTCCGTAAGGCTGTGGATCAATATCCTACTCCCAACAGGGAAACCACAGTGGCACAACACAATTAAACGTTCCACTTGCAAAGCCCTTTTGTTGTCTGCAGCTGCACCGGAGCGAGCTGGAGTGGAATGAGACCCCTATCAAACATTAATAGCGCCAATGAATCCCAATCAGCTCATTGGCATTCCTAAGTGAGAGGCCGTTCAAATGGTGGTCGGCGCACACGCGCTGTTGTCATCAGTCAACAAAGCAATTGAGATCAACCATGTACACGTTGGTAACATTTCCAAAGGGCGCATGGGTCGATTTTTAGACCTCAAACGTAAACAGTAAAAAGGCAGCCTGCTGTCGCATCTTACGGTATTTCAGAAAGCAAACGTGAATAGCTAAAATTTATTATTTTCAAAACGCAGGAAAAAGGGCAAATATTTTTTCAGTCATTTATTCATCGAGTGCATTCAGATGATCTTTACACTGCATGAAAAAAAAAAAAATACTTTGAGGATCAAACCCGGAGCATTTCAGCAGGAGGAGGCTTCAAAGGAATCTGTCCCAAAGTGAACCTCTGTGCTTTGAATTGATGCAGCTCTTCGGGGGTCAGTTCACTCTCGGGGGAGAACAACATGTCCGAGGCCCCACCGGCAGAGCCCGCGGCGGCACTCGACTGTCCGAACAAACTTCCTGCAGGTGCCTCGGACGCGAAACCGCTTCCAAATGCTCCTTTAATGTTGTTGGCAGTGGAGGAGAAGCTGAAGCCGGAGGCTGAGCCAAATCCTGAAGATGAAGCCGCCGGCTGGTTGGTGGACGGCGAAGCGAAGGAAAACGATGCAGCTGTAGAAGCACCAGAACCAAAACCAGATGAAGAGGAGGGGGCACCAAACCCGGTTGGGGCTGAGATGGCACTGCCAAAAGCTGGTGCGGATGTCGGCGCTGCTGAAGAGCCAAATCCACCTGCTGGCGCAGCAAAACTGAAAGCGCTCGCCTGGACTTGTGCTGCTCCAAATTCTAAACGAAAAATGTGAAATTAATTAGCACAATGAGGGCTTTTCCTTGCTATGTTTAGGGTGGGCTCGCTCACATTTTAAAAATCAACCTTTTTCAGAGGGTCCCAGACAAAGATTGAAGGTTTGACGGTGGCAATTACCTTTATTGCCAAATGAAGAGGACCTAAATTCAGATGCTGGTGAGCCAAAGCCACTTGACGAGGCCTGATGAGATGGATTTTTTAGTTCTGCAAGCTGCAAAAAAAACAAAACAAATACAATCAATACAAACTATATAGTGGTACCTAGACAAGACACCGCTGTATATTAAGTAAGACAATATGTGACTGCGTCTCACCAAGGCTGCACGAGTAGCTGGATTCATTAACAGCAGCTCCTGAACTCTGCTTCTCCACTGACTGAGCAACAGATTGATACCATTCAACTAAAAAGACATAGACCAGAAGAACCACAGAATATAAATATGTGCAATAGACAAACACAGTGAGATAAGGGCATGTGACTTACATAACTCTGCAGGTCTCCTGATGCTTTGGTGGAGTAATATTCCAGCCTAAGCTCTTCTGGCGATACATCACTAAAACCTTTAAAGGGGAGGAAGTCCTCAGATTTAATCACCATGTTTGTTGTCTAAGAAAACAATACAAAGATGATATATTTGATACAAACCAGATAATTGTGTCTTGTAGCTACAATAACATGAGAAACCCCATTGGCCGGAGCACTCCCAAGTCTTTATGTCATTCTGAATGCTCTCCCTAGGTGATTGGCAAAAGGACAAATATGGAATTGCTGTATTTAACATAATCATGTCAATGCCATAAAAAGTAATGTACTTCACAAAAAGCAAACTCACAGTTTTTGTTCATCATCTTCTTCACCAGCTACCGTTGCTTCTCTTCCCCCTCCTCCTCCTCCTCCCCTCTCAAAGTTGTTATTGTTGTTGAGTGCCGAAAATCTGTTTTGAGAAGAAAAGCTAAATTCTGCGCTTTTTACGTCCTGTCCTCTCGCACCCCAGTGATCGCTCCCGCGGGGTGACTGCTGCTGATTGAAGCCTCCTTTTTGCTGAGAGGGATTCACCCAAACCTTGTTGCCATACCCTGAAACATACAAACGGAAAATAAATCAACATTGTGGAATCCAATACTTCCTCACTGCGCTATATTCCACACTATGTGTTTTAAAAACGTATTGTTTGTTTTTTTTATGTACGAAGTAGATATTTTGCCGTGACCGGCAACTCGCCATCTAGCGCTATTTTGCCATGAATCGCGTGAGAACTACAAGTACAAATTTGCGGTGGTTAATGTGTACGAGCTCATAGCAGAATGGTGTAGGTGGACACACCGAAAACGCAAGGTCACGAGTTTGAACCCCGCTCTGTACGTTTTTTACAACTTCTTGACAACCGCGTATAGGCTTTGAGTGTTATAGTCAGAGTGAGGCTGTCAGAGCCTTTCACAGCAAAATAGCACTGGCAGGAGAGTTGCCGGTCATGGAAAAATATCCATTGATTTTTCTTATCATGTTTTGAGTGCCAGGATTTTTAATTTAATTTTGAAATTAATGAAATAACTACAATCATTATTACAGGCTGCCAGTTTAAAAGACGTATAACTTTCTTATTAGAGGTAGATACTTATCACATGACAATGAATGAGACTGTACTTATCCCTCTGGATTTGTCTGGTTATGCTGCTCTTGTGTAAATGAGTGCTGTTGTTTTTTTTTATTACAGTATTATTATTACACACGTTAAATCTACAGCACTGTACCTCCACCTCGGGGCTGCTGCGGAGCCGAAGGGCGGTTGTAGTTGTTATATCCTCCACCGCCTCCCCTCGGATGCTCATTCCAGCATTTATCACCGTAACGACAACGGCCCTGGAGAAAAAAGTTACACACGGTCATGGTTCTTCGCAAGGAGAAAATGTTTTCTGTTGTTCCACTTAAAGTCGCAGGACAATGACGTCAACTGTTTCTTCTTCTCGGCTGTAAAAGCAAGTATTGACGTGGCGCTTGCTGCCCCTAACGGGTGGTGTGTGAACAACAACCTCGTTGCAATCTGCTCGGTGGAGGCGCGTCCGTAGGAGGGAAAAGCGGGATTCAATTTCAAACCTCGGCCACAGGGAACCAGCTCCTTCGGATTGGGCGACGCGATATAAAAAAGGGAAAAAAACGGATAGCGATATATTGAGGGCAAAAAAATCACGTCAAAGATCGCTCGTAGTCCTCGTCGTTTATTTCTTTGAAAACGACCCCGGGTTCTGGCGTGGTGTATAATCCTGTTCCAACTGCCCTTTTCGCTGCTCCGACGACGACGTCTCGACGCCGATTTTTGCGGGAAAAAACATGCCGAGGTCCAACAGGCAGCGGGAGTACAAACCAGGAGACCTTGTGTTCGCCAAAATGAAGGGCTACCCGCACTGGCCCGCCAGGGTAAGCGCCACTCCGCGACCGCCACCATTGTGGAATATGCGAGGCTTTTTATTTTTTCATTGAAACGATGGTCGTTTGGATGAGAGGCCTACTAGCTTGCGTGTGTTAGCCTATCGCGCTTTTTTTGTTAGCTAGCGCGCTAGTTAGCATACATACAAATGCGATTTTCCCTCTTAGCCGTATTTTAAACACAAGCAGCGTTACGAATCTGCTTTAGTCATCTCAGTTGCCACTTTGCAAAGGTCTTTGTATCATAACAAGCCAATTGTAGGGGCTGGAAGACTACGTCAAATGAGTTAAAGTAGCACCAGTCACTTCCTAAACACGTTAAATAGGCGTATTTGTGGTTTATTTGCGTTGCATTCTAGCTCATAAGTGCTGGTGAATACTATTGAGTAGAGTGTGCTAGCAACGAGGTTGACACTTGTTGCGAATAGTTGCAACCAGGCAAACAGTGGTGGCAACCAAGCTGTGGGTCCATTTTCATTGGATCAAAGTAAAAATGTTGGAGGCATTTATAAATAAGTGCTGCTCAAACTATTTGTACCAAACACTGCCATAAATATTTAGACAGCATTACGATTAACATTAAAATACTCAGGCAAAGTAGTAATGCAATGAAAATAATATTTTGAGTGAGTTTTTGTCCATTATATGTCCATGTCACGACTATCCAATGATTGATTCTACTAAGTTTGGTTCCAGAGGGAGGCACAGCATTTTGCCGTACATGCTCTTGTTCCTTTTAAATATTTCAAACTTTATGACCTGGCGGAGTGTTTTTCATTCAAATATGAACATATTGTATCGTCATGACCCTGCTGTGTTAGTGCAGCTGCACATTTTGTAACATTTAAGGAGAACCTCTGTGATTCTGTTTGCAGATTGATGACTTTCCAGAGCGAGCAGTGAAGTCGCCTTCCAACAAGTACCAGGTGTTCTTTTTTGGGACGCATGAGACGTAAGTAACAACGGTCCGACAACTCATCTTTTTTTTATTTTTGCCTTATCTGTTTAAATATGCATGTTGACGAGAAATCTTGTCAGGTTTGTAATTGTGGCGGCCGTGGCTCAGGGTGTTGAAATGATCGTTCAGTAACCAGAAGGTCGGCTGTTCGATCCCCCGCTCTCCCCAAGTCATGTGTCATTGTGTCCTTGGGCAAGGCATTGGTGAATGGAAGGTGCAAATGTTTGGTGGTGGTCGTAGGCGCACACTGGCAGCCTCGCTTCCGTCAGCCTGCCCCAGGGCAGTTGTGGCTGCTTAAGTGGCTTACCGCCACCGCAGTGTGGATGTGTAAGTGCACGAATAATGAATCTGTCCCATTGTAAAGCGTCTTTGAGTATCTGATTCGATAGAAATGCGCTATATAAATCCGATGCATTATTATTATTATTATTATTATTATTATTATTATTATAATTGCCTATCAATGAGTGTGAGAATAAAACTCATCAGTTAACTTCAACAACTAGTTAACAAGTTTGTACTAAAGCAGTATGCTGCTATTATTGCAGGGTTTTATTTATGATAGCAACTGATGTATTTTGCATGATTTGGTTTTGCTGTGTTCTGAGTAGACGTATTAGGAGGTTTGACGTGAGCGTTTGGCGTTTCAGGGCATCCCTCGGGGCTAAGGACTTGTTCCCGTACGACGAGTGCAAAGAGAAGTTCGGAAAAGCCAACAAGAGGAAAGGCTTCGCCGAGGGCCTCTGGGAGATTGAGAACAACCCCACCGTCACGCATGAAGGCTACAAGGTGAGACGCCGCTCGTCGCCACTTGGCTTAAATGTAACCGTTGACTGTTACAAACGAGACGAATATACTTGTAGTCCTCAAAGAAGGACGACGCGTCCGAAGAAGCCGCCGGCTCAGAGAAAGCCGACGCGGAGGGCAGCAGCGACGAGGACGAGGGCGCCCTGGTCATTGACGAGAAGAACGACAGAGGGGGGAGCAAGCGCAAGACGGAGGAGTCGGCGGAGGTGAGTGCAGTGGACTCCGGGTGGCCAGCACAGCACACCACATGCATGACAATGTCCACTAAAAAGTCTCCTCCAGATGTCTGCCGTAAGACGGATCTGTGACAAAGGCCGCAGGGTATCCAGATTGCCTGAAAACACAAATAAGTGTAGTCGTAACTAGATTCAAACTCTTCACATAGTTAGCCTGACGGACAACATGAGTAGGCCATGGGTCTGTTCTAAAAATATATTTTTTGATAAAATGCATTGTGTCCAGGGGGTGTGGTTTATTTACCCCAAATATTTCAAAAGGGACGTTTTGAGCTGTCATTTGCCCCAAATGATCATCTTGTGTCAATCTCCCCACCAACGCTGCCATCTCTCGTCAGGTGTCGCCCAAGCGGCCGAAGGACGCAGAGGCCGATGGCGCATCCGAAGGAGACAACGCGAAGACAGATGGCAAGGTTAACGACGTGGCCGCACCCAAGGTGGCTGAGGACAACAAAGCGGCACCGGGGAAGCAAACCGCAGATAAGGCACGTTTTTTTTTTTTGCAACATCGCTACCACGCTGGAAATGGTAGTAAATAGTTGTTGCGTGCATGTCACGCGTTCACTTTCTTAGTTAGATTAGGAATTCACTTTGTGTTATCCCGCGTACGCGCATTTGATGATAGTTACTTGCGGAAAAGTGTGTCACTACTTCTGAAACGCCCTAAGATGCCACACGATGGTGCCAAAGAGAAATAGAAAAATAGGACTACTTTTAGATTATGAAGGTGTAGATTTTATTTTAAAAGAAAAAAACCTTAGCCATAATAACATGTTTTTTTTCCCCCCCAACTGATCAACCCCCCCCCCCGTAGGCCGTGACAGAGAGTGCTTAACATCAGCCTCTTTGAGACAAGAACCCGTCGATGCTTCTCACCTGGAACAGAAGCGTGGACGCCATGACGTGCAGGAAGCCAGATTTCACAAGTTCAATTCATATTTTCAAAACCAACAAAACGCGTTTGTATGGAGAGACAAACGAATGTTCATTTGTCAAATTGGGATATCATATATCCCAATAGTAATAATAACATAATAATCGGGATTCAAAACAAATTGAGCCGTTTAGAGCTTGTTTATAAATGGGGATTTTGGTGTGTACATATTTTTTATTTCCAAGTGCAATTAAGTAATTACACGGGGTGAATGCCAGGTGTCAAACATAAAAGATGACAAAAAGGGTAACTTAAGATTTGAAAATACTCTCGTTTAGAGGTCTCCAGTTATCGAAATTGTAATAATGTATATGGTAAGAGGGAGAGAAAAAAAACATTTTCACTCTTGCTTTCAGCTTTAAATTTAAGTGTTTTGCTGCCGGTTGTTTCGCATTAGCTGCTCGGCATCCTACACTGGAACGCAGATACTTTCGTTTCTATCCCGTTTTACGTAAACAGGGTTTCCCGAAGTATATGTCATGTTTTGCCCTAGCATCGACATACAACTGTATATAAACACAAGAGATGTGCATTTAGTACAAAATGTTAAACAGCATACTTATTTCAAATAAACAATGAATACTCAAATAGGCCTCCATTTTGTTTTTGGGAAACCCTGCCATTCAACACAATATGTTTTGTGTTCAGGAAAGCCTGCCATTCAACATGGTCTTGTTCAGTGCACGGTGGTATTTGGTTGCTTAATTTTGGTGGTGTTGTGCTCATTGAGGGTGCCCACATGTGAATAATTTAACATCCGATTGTGTATTGAATATATTATATATATATATAAATACATATATCTATATGGACCCCGTCCGTCTCAGAGCGTCACTTTTAGCGTTTAATATTCAACTTCAAAGAAATGTGTCGCTGTCATTGTTTGAAGCAGAAAGACATTCCCGCATGTTCAGCCATGTTAACATATAGCCCAGTTAAACCATTTCGAAAGTTGACACTCAAGTTGATCTTAATCGCCATTTAATAGGAATATGACTAAATAAAGTGTTGATGTCATTGTGAACATTTGACTGCATTGCGTTCGACTGTAACCGTTTTCCCATCGGTCATGTGTACCGTATTTCCTCAAATAGTGGCCCAAGTAAACACCTCGTGGGGGGGGGGGTCGGTGGCTGGGGTGATTGAAACGGTAATCATATGTCATACATGGACACTCGATCCCGTATGGCCTCTGTTGCTGACCAAAATAGCAGCACATGAAGATGAATCAAGCGTGTAGAGTTCACATTGATAGTGGATGTTAAAAGCTGTATTGCGTGACGTGGAGCTGGCTTCTTTATGCTGACTTTCATTTATTCTATGTGTTCACTCCACAATGTTGTGTGCAGCCCTGTTGACATCTCAAAGCTTGTTAGTTAGGCCGGCCTGCCTAATGTTCCTTTTTACATAGCTTAAAAGTATACTTTCACAAGGGCTAAGTTGCACCTTCACCATTTGCAGTTGAGTAACACCCCACCATTTGCAGGAATACGGTATATGTGCTTTGTTTTCGATGGTGAAGCATCTGTTAAAAAAAAATATATATATATATCTCCAAAATTGCTTAACTGGAATTTGAGTCTTGTCCCCCCCCAACTGTACTTATGTACAAGTATTATGTTGAACGACATTGTCTTGTTTTAAATAAGGTGTTTTATTCTTTTGTTCAATGTGTGGTGTCGTTATTCGACAACTCTCCCTCCCAACCTGTGCCCAGTGGGAGCAGTCGAAGTACAAGAACAAAACAACAACAAAAAAAGGAATAAATTAAAATGTGTATATAACGCTGGTCGATATGTGACCTTGACACACATCATGCATTGTTTTCCACTCTACGGTTTAAAGTACACGGCGAATTGATTTGTTCTGAGTGTAATTGTTGTTATAATTTTTTCCCGTTATTTTAATATGCTGCGCTTAGTTTAATATTGTAGCTGCTGGTCCATTTAATAAACATGTTTACTACAAAGACTCTTGTCTTAGCTCTGGTTGTATGAATTGAATAATTAAATATGTAGTCGATTTCTCTCGTAACGTGTTTCAATTTCCCTTTAGATCCCATAAAATGTGTTTCATTACAGTCTGCGTTTGGTATTTGCGCAGGCACGTTCATGTGCAGTACAGGTACAGCCAAAATGGTTGCTTACACTCTGGATACTGCGCATGCGTATGCAGTACTTCCAGTCCTATAGGTGGCGCTGTGTTGTCTTTTGGTACTCAACGTGTGACATTGAGAAGAAGGTAAGACTACAGTAAACATGTTTGATTATGCTTATAATATCTGTAATAACTCATTGTAAGCCCATCCTGTAGTGGACTTTGGAATGTAAAAGGCTATCGTGGCATACGGGTGACGCCAGTTTATTCGCAATTCAGCTACATGCTCACATTAGCCAAGGTCTCTCCCTTTAGCTTCTCGACTAACTGCTAATAGCTTCCATTCATTCCGATAGCAGTCGGTCGGCATCATGAGGCTGACCGCGGTGCTGGCCATGGCCGCACGGGTGGTGGTGCCCAGGGACTACCGCTACGGCACCAATAGGCCGTGGACCGTGGCTGCCAAGCGGCTTAATCCGCCGGGCAAGAAGCGGAAGAAGGTGTTCGTCGAGCCCATCGCCCATCATGAATGGACTGTGCTTCGAGGGGACACGGTCAGCACAAACTATTCAACGTTACGGAGTTGTCATCAGAGTAGGCCAATAATTGTATATAAAAAAACAAACTTGTTTAATAAGAAAAATAGCACTTAGCAGTATTTATGTTTTAAAACGTATAAGAATGTGACCGTTTTGGCATCATTTCATCAATGGCCATTGACATTGTGCTCCTTCTAGTTTGTGCGCATTGGCCACTAGGGGGCGGAATAATACAACCAATCCACCCATATTTCCAACCGCTTTTAATAAGCAAAATAGTATCACAAACAATTGACACTGTAAAGTGCAACGTAAACATCAGCGTTTCGGATGCCTTCAATAAAGGCTTATTGTATCTTGGTTATGAAATATTTAATCTGTTATGTTATTTCAGGTGGAGATTCTGTCTGGAAAGGACAAAGGCAAACAGGGGAAAGTCATCCAAGTGTTCAGACACAGAAATTGGGTCATACTAGAGGGTCTCAACACGGTAAGCCTGCATTTATTTATTTATTTTTTATGTGTACTAATAAACGTAACATATTTTTAATGAACTGTCACATTGCATTGAAGCATTACAGATACATGGGTCAAAACGGGGATTACCGCGGGATCTACATTCCTAGCGAAGCTCCCATCCTGCTGCGGGACATTGGCCTTGTCGACCCCACTGACAGGTACCATCACATACTGTTTATGTTTCTTGAATTGTTGGGTTGGGGGGGGGGGGGGGGGGTCTTTTGACCAGCTGCCCATTGTAGTAAGGTTTTGGTGCATTTCTCACTCTGGCTTTTAAAATGACGGTGAATGTTTATGTACTTTGGATTGAAACCAAAATCTTCTTCCCCTCCTCTTCTTCCAGGAAGCCGACCGAGGTCGAGTGGAGATTCACAGAGGAGGGCGAGCGGGTACGAGTGTCGGTCCGGACCGGTCGCATCATCCCCAAACCTGTGCTGGAGAGGCGAGATGGCATTGTGCCTCAACAGTGGAAAGGTGAGGAAACTAGTGAGATGGGATCTTTTTCTTTTTCTTTACTATTGCCATTTTCTCAAATTTATTGCTGTTGTTTTAGACGGTCCCAAAGACACCAGCCCAGAGGACACGCTGGAGAAGACCTACACGCCCTCCCTGAAGACCTTGGAGGAGGAGGTGATTGAGAAGATGGGCATCCAGGAAGACAGGAGACACGGGCGCACCTACTGGTACTAAGCCTGGCCGGTAGATGCTCTTGTTTGCCTGTTTCCCCTGATTATTTGTTTAAAATGGTCTGTACGTTGTTGTTATATTTTGAATAAATGTCACAATTAATACTCTATGCATCTTTTTGTCCGAATAGCCAAGCCTTTAATATTTACATTTATTTGACAAAAATCCAGAGGTTGGCACTACTCTGATATATTTTTAGTCTACTTCTTTTCTTGTTTACTGTGCGGTAAAACTTCTACTTAACGCCGCTTTTAAAAACCAACAGCAGACATATAATTTAGAAAAGTTACGAGTAAGGAATTTTCGCCATGAGAGAAAGTGACAGAAAAGAATGGACTTGACTTTCCTCACATGGCCACAAGTACGAATCCCTGCAGGGAATGCTGCACTTTATTGGTTCATTATGTATAGGGAAAAAAAAGGTAAACCTATACAGCATTGGGATTATAAATCATTATGCTCCCTTTGAAAGCAGCAGGATGCCCTGTAACTGCCAATTACAGCACCGTTGCTAAACTAATCATTGCCTTTTATTTCCCAAAAAGACCACATCAAATACACATTTTACGCTACATAGACGCTTCAACATCCACTTGAAGAAAGTCAAACAAAGCCCATTTTTTTCCCCACTATCAACTAGAAAAAAAAAATGTTTCCATTGTAGTGACTGATGCGCATCCTTAACATCAATTGTATGGATTTAAAAACGTTTTTTTGGATAGTTGTTCTCTGTAGTGACGGATGCACAACACGGTTTGGAAAAGCATTCCTGTGAGTTATGTTCGGCATCGTCATTCTTTTCTTACTTTTATCATAGAGTGATTAATTTAGGAATAGTAAAATATTACTGAAAACTTGTCTTCTACTTATTGGGTACTTTTACTCTTTTAGGTTCATAAATACCCGGGTTAACGTCTCTTTATAACTGTGACTGTCACGAGGGTGAGTAATTTGACTTTTATTTTATTTTTATGACAGCACTTGTTTTTTATGGCGTAAAATGTATATTTAAAATATTGCCTGCGTCTTCAAATTGGTAAGTACTTTTATTTTAGTCTTTGTTTCCTTACACTTGTATGGCAGTGAGAAATAATAAATACTAAAATATTGACTTTTAATTCAGATTTCATAATGGGGAAAGCTTGTGGGTGGAACAACGTATCCACTTTCCATGATTTCCTATGAAAAAAGTGTCTTTTTTGGGGCACTGTTAAGTTATTTTTTGATTCTGTCCAGCTGCTCGAGTCATTGAATGCGTCACAGTCTGGATTTGTCGCCATAGCCGGTCATTGCAGTAACGTGTCGATGAGGGAAGCATCCACCACCCTTAATCCCCCCTCCCATCCATTCTGTCTTGTTCACATCCAAGACGGAATAAAACTGTCCAGTCAGCGGAAAGTAGCTTTTGAGGTTTTTTTTTTTTTTTGCCTCTCACAGGAGGAAAAATGACTCAAAAAAGCTTGCCGTCCGTCTGGGATTACGCTAAGGTGAATGAGGGCTATTTTTCCCATCGACATGCATTCACAGCATCTTGTGATTAAAATAGCCAACCTGGCATATTTGTGTGCTAAACATGTGCAGGGAGCGATGTTTTCAACATCTGAAGATGCTTTGTGGAAACCAAATTGCTGCGTTTGAGTCATGTCGGTGACCTAATGATCTAAACTGGGCAGTGTTTTAATCACAGAGTCGTTTGAAGGCAGCGCTGGAAAATGTCATGTTAGCCTGAATGCCACTCAAGAGAGGTCGTTTGCGTTTGTTCTCGGATTCCTGTGTGCGCGTGACCTTGGCAGTGTGGTGAGATTACAAACCAAAGCAGACGGTATGTTTTGGTGGATGATGGACAGCGGTCTCCTGGTATATCATGTTCTTATTCATTTGCAGATAAATGGACGGATACATTTGTAATGGGAATGGGAAGGATAGATGACAGATGGATGATAATTGGCTGGATGGATGATGGACAGATACATTTGTAATGTTAAGGATGGGTAACCTACAACGGATGGATGGATGATTTCTGGTCGGGGGGGGGGCTGGTCACCGATCTTGCCGTTTGGTCCGAAACATGTCGAGATAACGACGACCTTCCCTTCTGAGCGGAATATTACTTCCATTTAATAACCGGCATAGATCACTTTTAACAGCGGGAAAATGGAGTTGGAAGCGAAGGAGCACACGCACACACACACACACACGGCGGTCTCTTCTTCTTTTCCGCCAGGTCAGCCTTGGCGTTGGCCCTCTCAGACCGCACCGTGCTGGTGTGCGGGTGTTAGATTCCTCAGGTGCGCACCACAAAGCGCCATTCAGTGCACCGCGGCGAGGGCCACAAAAGAAGATACAAAAAGAGCTCTGTTGCTAACCAGAACAGCAGCCCCCACCGACACGTCCAACTAGGCTTCGTTGTGGAGACGTGCAGTGTCAGCACTCATGAAGGATGTGAGTTTTACAACACTTACACATTTTCCCGGTGAATGCTTTCAACACCCGCACTTTGTTGAAAGGCAGCTTTTTTCACCAAAGCGCCATCTGTTGGACACGTTGAGGTACTGCAAACAAATAGTCACCCAGAAGCAAAAACCAAGTGCTTTTTAACACACTTTTCAACTGGGAAAGCCTTTTGGGATTATTTTCACTCCAGGGGATGACTTAAAAAAAAAAACACACACACACACTTTTTGTGCATTATTGCGTTTGTAAGCCCCCCCAACCCCCCACCCCCACCCCCCAGGTTAAAACTCACATTAAAGGCCACGATAAGAACATCAGCTTGATGCTTTTGATATTACCCCCTCCCTCCCTCCCTCCTTCCCTCCCCTGCTTGACAAGCATGCGCAAGAAGAAGACAACCAAGTTATTGACTTTCAACTGCTTCTCTCTCTTTCTCTGAGCGCTTCAAGCGGGTCGCAGCTCCTTTTGCAGGACCTGCATCGCGGCGCAACTAAATCTCCCACCCCTCTACGCACACTTTTTTTTTTTTCTCTCCCAAAGCGCACTGCAGCAAAGAGACGCGGACACTTATTAACACCGGCGACACGATGCAGCTTCAAACCCTCAGGTAGGATTTTTATGATTATGATAATTTGCAACATGGATGGTGCAAGCTTTCAAGTGGGCAAGATGTAGTTTGCACATATTTGCTCGCTTGTGGTTCTATTTTTAAATATGTGCACGCAGCTGGTTGCTTTTCATTGTGTTCCAAATGTTAGGGAAGTTTTTTTTTCCCCCTCCTTCTGTCCCGCACTGTGGTTTGCAGTGCATCACTTTGCATTCATTTCTATGAGGGAAAAAGTGGCATTTACTTTTAAAGCAGGGCTTTCCATACTGTGGCTCGGGAGACAAAATGGGCCATCAGCATTCGCCTCAAATTCATTTCAACCATCCTGCTAAATTGTTGTTGTTTTTTTAAATAATAAAATGTGGGTGGGAAATTGGGATAAAATGTTTTGTGCATGCATATTTTTTCCCATTTCTTTTCATTTTCTGTATTATATTTAAATTTCATTGTTTTAAAATTTGTGTTGCCCAAAAGTAAGTGTAGACTTTTTTTTTCATTCATTTTACCACATTGACATATTTATTACATTTATGAAATACAATTCAATCTTTTAAATGCTTGAGGGGAAGTTTTCAAGACAGGGTTCCACTTCCAATTTCAAGTTAGGGTTTCGAGCACAGGTTCAGCTTTCAAATTTTGAATTTATTGACCAAATAGTTATTAATGATGTTAAGTGTTCATCTTTGGTTTATTTTAATTCACTAAATATTGAGCTGTGAAGTTGTCCGATATGGCAAAGAAACAAACAAGCAGGTAGGTTAATAAATTCATGTTGTTATTAAAAGTTTTGGATGAACCTGTTTTGAAGTGTATTTTGGGTCCAAGTGCAATGTTGCCCTAAAGGATGTAAATGTAAAATGAAGTCATGCAAGCTTCTTCTTTTTGGCTTTTGAGTGCACCTCTGGTGATTTACGGCGTCCTTTCCCCTTTCAGGCAGCTTAATGGACAGGTAGAAAGGTAAAAAAAAAAAAAAAAAGGGAGGACAGTTGATGGTCTACTGGCCTGTGGTCAGCCAGTTAAATGAAAGTGAAAGCATCAGATTTCGGCTTTGTAGCATCAAGTCATACTTAAATTTATTGAATGTATATATGGTATTTTTTTTATGTAAATTGTTTTTGTCATTTTGTGTATTACTTTTTTCATATTCTTAATATTGAGATTTACAAAAAGTAAAATAAATGTCAGTATACAGTTATTCAGAGCTTTTATATTTTTTAAAAAATATTTGTCATTCTTCATTTCAACTAGCTTGCCACTCCCCCCTTTAGGCATAGTGACTTGCGCAAAATGCCTCCATGTTTCATCATTGTGATTCATTTACTTACCATGTAGCAGCTCCACTCTTTTAAAGGGCCCCATTTTGTTTTGGTGACAAGCTGTGTGTGCCCCAAAGTGAAAGTGATGCAATGAAGGCCCCACAATCTGATCCCGTTAAGCAACAGACAGCACTGTCTGTAATTTCAAAAGAAGAAAAAGAATGAGGGGGGGGGAAAAAAACAGCAAGCAAGTGTGCCAGTGTCCCTCCTTTCATTTCCACCCGGAGGCGTTTTCAGCTTCTTCTTTTTTTGGTACAGCACAGTGGTATGCAGCTGCCGTCGCTTTCTTTCGCCCTTTTCTTGCCGAGCATACTAATAGTGATGGGCGCTCACGGCCCACCCAGCTGGCCGGGAAACACACACTAGAACAACTATTTGGCCCTCAATGCGTGTCTTTGAGGGCCAAAGCAGTTGAAAAGTCAACTTCATTGCTGCTTGTTGTCCTCTGATCTGATTAGGATGTCACACACATCACTTGACTACTGTTATCACCATGTAGGAGTCACTCAATCCGCCGAATGCGCAATTGATCAATCTATAGTTCACAAATCTGGAATTAGAATAGGGGTGTGTAGACTTTTTATATCCACATTGTAATGTTTAGTCGAGCATGCTGAAATATTTCAATGGTCGTTCCGTTATTAGAAATAAGTAAGTGGGTGGTGTCTGTTCGGTGCTGGATTTCACTTTCCTTTCTTTTCTTTGATCCTTCCTCGGGTCTCCTGACGGCCTCACGACTCTGGCTGGAAGTGTTCGGTTTAGGTGAACGGTATGGGATTTTTTTAATAGGTTTTAGGTGAACTAATGAATACACAGTCACTCACACGCACGCACGCACGCACATACACATACTCACCCATATACAAAAAAAAAAAAAAAAAAAGAGAGCGATGATGACGTCAAATCGGTAAAATTACCGAATGAACAATACTGAGCTCTCCAGAAAAAAAGAAATAAGTAAAAAAATAATCTATTGATTAAGCAACCAAAAGTTGTGAAAATGATGAATCCATCATCACCGGTATATCATCGACCTTACATTGAAAGAATCCCAGTCGAATTCCTGAGATTCCTCAATAGGGGTTGCGCTGATCTTAATAACATACGTTACAGTATGTAGAAGATGGCCGTCTATTACTACAACAGAGTACAGACTAGGGATCGTAAAGTGTAATTAGGCTGGTGTGCATGCGTGTGCGACGCTCGCCTTCAATGATGAATGAGCGTTGCCGGCTCGCCTGGGGAGGTCGTACGAGGGCACAGCGAGCATACGGGCCCCCCCCCTCCCAGGCTGCCGGGAGGGTTAATAACAGGGCCAGACTGGTGACAGAGTCGTGGCAGGGTGCCACTGGCCCGGGGACGCCGCATGGCTTGCGGTCAGGAGGAGCCTGTGCTTGGAAACCAAACATTTTTTTTTCTCCCCTTAAACTGCAGTCCAAGCTAGTCAAGACACGGTTTGACTTTGCAGGCCTCTTGAGCCCACAATGCATTATTTCCTCAAATAGCTGATGCTAAACAAAAACAGCAGCACGCTCTGAAAGGACATAAGCAAGTTTCTGTGATGATTTCAAGTGTAAAGAGTTTAGATGCATTTCTTTGGGACTGCTTTTTGCCAGGCAGGACTGTGCAATAAATCAGCACTTCATCAGATTTCTTGAGGCGGCAATTCCAGGCATAATGTTTACTTCAGTCTTTGGTTTTCAGTGGCGGTGCAATTTTCAACAGCCAATCCGCTCATTTTTCATGGGAGGATGCTCTCAGCTATCCACCGTTCTCAGTTCCCAGAGGAGAAACCTCATTGGCTGTAACTTCTTTCTCTATTGCCATTTGGTGCTTGATCTTTTAGGTTTGGCACGTTTGTACATTTTGATGTAAGGCCGCAAAATGAGCATCTGTTTTTCCAGGTGCCGCCCCATCCCCCAAAAACTTTTAGGGCCATTCTCGAAATGTTTGATTCTGTTGTTCTTTTGGGCTTCAAGCTTCGGCAATAATTGAGACTTTATTAATTATAGGATATTTATTTTCTCTTAGGTTAGCTCTGTCAGCGTATATAAGTCATTTAACTTTTTTACTTCCCTTCGCAAAGATATTGAGGAAAATGTGTAACAGAATTGTGAAAATGGTATGACTTTAAGAGTACAAATAGTTGTTTGCCGTTTGTGGTTGAGCTTATCAGCCGATATAAATGACCTCTGGATGAATCCATTTGGGTTGAGATCGGTGGGGGCTGCCTGAAGCAACAGCTCTTTATGTTTAGACATGTGTGAAATTGGAAAGTTGAAACTGCTAAGGAGAAATAATGTGTCTTTATTATTTTTATTCTCTCTTCCAACCCTGACTGATGGCTGTCTCCGCAGAATCGTTGCCTTTTGCTGTGTACTCTGTCATCTCTCTCTGGCCTTTCCTACTCACTTCCCGTCTGCGCATGGTGAGTCATTTTTGACCATTAGCATCATCTATTTTTATTTTTTTTTTAATGAATCCTCACATCCCATGTTGGTTTTCCAGACGACGTCCAGACGCCTCTCCGGGTGAACATTTCCCACTCGGGTGTCCTTTACGCCCCGCTGGGCCGAGCCATCATCATCCCCTGCTCGGCGTCCGCATCGCCTCTCACGCTGCCGCGGGTCAAGTGGACACTGATGTCCGGCGGGACGGAGACGCAAATCTTGGTGGCGCGGGGCGGCAGGGTGAAAGTCAACGAGGCGTACAGAGGCCGCGCCGATTTGCTCAACTACCGCTCCTCGCCGGAAGATTTGTCAATGTGGCTGTTGGAAACGCGCTCCAGTGACTCGGGGCACTATCGCTGCGAGGTGCAGCAAGGCCTGGAGGACACCAGCGACATCGTCCAGCTCAAGGTCAAAGGTAATGAAAAAACGGTGGTGGTGGTGAGTTAAGTTAGTAACCGAGTACTTTATTACTGTTCTTAAGCTGATTTTTCAGGTATCTGTACTTGTTTTGTTTTTTTCACTCTGACTCCCTACATTTGAAATCAGTTACTTTTTAAACTAGGCCTCAAGAGAGGTAAAGTCAACAGTAATTGATTGAGATCTTGTGATCTCATAAGGCAGAAAAAACAAGGACAGTATCAACATGTTAAGAAGGTGAACCAGGGAGCGTTAACAACATCTAATCTGGAAAAAAAAGGAAAAAAAACCTATGTGTGTTTTACTTTTGCCTCCTTGCATGTCACTGGTTGATAGCGCACCTTTTTGTGTCTAGGTGTCGTATTCCACTATAGGGACGCCATGGGTCGATATGCACTTAACTTCAATCGGGCCAAGAGGGCTTGCAAGACCATCGGGGCCCAAATTGCGACTCTCAGCCAGCTTCGGGCGGCTTATTTTGATGGCTATGAACAGTGTGACGCAGGCTGGCTAGAAGATCAGACTGTCAGGTATGTTTGGCTGCTGATCTGTCCGTCCATCCTTCCACCCACACAAGCTCAGGGAGCGCATGCCAAGTCCACACAGGAAGGCCAAACTCGAGATTCGAACCCTCCAGAATTACTTTGCTTATTGTTTCCACGTTTGCACCACTTCCCCAGGTACCCAATCCAAACGCCTCGTGAAGCTTGCTATGGCGACATGGATGGAGAACCAGGAGTGAGAAACTACGGGATGATGAATCCGCAGGATCATTTTGACGTATATTGCTACGTGGAAGAAATGCATGGTACGACGTACATATGGAGGACCAGAACTGCCAAAATTATAAATAGATAAATGACTAAATAAATAAATGAATAAAAGTGAAAATTAAAACTGATATAAAAAATTGAATTAAAAAAGTAAATGCAAAAAAATTAATATAGATGGGAAAAAAAAATATATATATATATATATAAAATAACAATAATTAATAATAAATAAAAATAATAGTGGACAAAATAGTCGTCCATTGTTAGAGCTCTCAAGCCGGAGAGACTTTCTTGTTCGCCCAACCCACTCACTCTACTACTCTAGGCAGTTTGCAACAGAGGAGCCCAAACCAAGACACACTTAGGACCGCCCCCTCATTTGAATAACATTTCTACCTGATGGAACGTCTGCTGCATGAAATAAACAAATGTGAGAGCACAGCGTTTTTATTTATTGTTTGATAATGAATTCTATTTATATATCTATTTTTGTATTTAATTCCACATTTATTTAGATATATTTTAATTTTTTAATCTCGTTTTTTATTTTTGTATTTATTTTTACTTTTTTTTTTTTTGATATTGTTTTTTAAATTTCCATTCATATTTATTTTTTGTATTTATTTATTATATTTTGAATATCCATTTTTATTTTCACTTTATTTATTTATTTTGTCATTTATTTTTAATTTTAGCAGTTTTGGTCCTTTACCTATCCAACAACACATTTGCTAACGTTCAAATTTCTAACTTATAGGGGAGGTGTTTCACGATCCCGTCCCACAGCAGTTGTCCTTCGAAGCTGCCCGGTCGTACTGCAGGGCTGCAAGAGCTCAGCTGGCCTCAGTGGCGCAGCTTTACCTGGCGTGGAGCGAAGGTCTGGACAACTGCAGCCCTGGCTGGCTTTCCGACGGCAGTGTGCGCTACCCCATCAGGACCCCGAGAGACCGTTGCGGAGGCCCCCAGGCGGGTGTCAAGACCGTGTATCGCTTCAGCAACCAAACTGTCTTCCCGGAGCCGTCCAGCCAGTACGACGTATATTGTTTCAGAGGTGTGTGGAGCAAAAGATGGGCTGAAATTGCTATTATACCTGTTGTGGACCCTCAAAACTTGAATATTCTTTTTTTTTTTCAGAAAAAAAAAACTTGAATATTCTTTTTTTTTTTCAGAAAAATAAAAACTTGAATATTCTAAGGGTGGAACAATCCAAAAACAAAAAAATTGCAAACAAAGCAAAAAAAAAAAAAAAATGAACTGGAATGGATTGTGTTTGGGTCTCAGAGGGCACATAGACTAAAACATGAAATCATTTGGTAAACAAATGTCTTGAATCCGATTTTCATCTTCATCCGTCTCATCTCCAGGTAATGGAACGACACCGACTGCCTCTACCGTGGATATTACCAACACACCTGAGCCTAGTACACTCGAACAAGACGTTGTCATCCTAATGGACGAAGACGAAGAGCTACCACTTGGGCAAAGTTCAGAACAAATTGAACGGGAGGTTCAGAGTGTTCTCGAAACCATCCCCCTTTTCTCGGGCCATCCCATTAAAGGAAATGCGGTGGAAGAACAGCCGACGTTTCTCCCCAACACGCCAGAGCCTCCTTTGACCGCCACGGATGCGTTAGATCTCCTTAGACCTTTTGACAGAACGTCTTCTTTGACAGAAAAAAAACATGACTCTGGACATGCTACAGGACTAACTAGCACTACCCAAAGCACAGAAATCCATGACCCTGCTCAAGACATTTCACTCCAGTCCACTTTTTACAACAGAAAAGATTCATATCCCAACTTCACTTACCAGCAATCTGAAATAGAAAGCACAACGAAGCTCCATGAGTCTAACGATACCCGTGCTCAGAACTTGACAGACAACATCCCCAAGGAGAGCACACTCCAAAAAGTGACACCGCTGCAGAATTTGGATTTGCACACTGAGCTGTACGAATATCCGACTAAAGAGAAGATTCCGGAAGCTTCCCCTGTAACTGTGGAACCCGTGGAGAAAGAAGCATCTGCAACAACATTCATCCAAACAACTGAAACCCCTGCGGATCGAACCTCGTTGTGGATCCCTCAGGGCGGCTCCGGAGATACTTCTCAAGGTAAGACGGCTACGCCAATGCGATACAGCCCACGCGTTAACATTCAAATAAGTGTTTCTTTTTCCAGAAAGTCATCAGGACGTCACAGATTCCAAGTTCATGCCCGAGTCAGAATCCACCACGCACCAGTCACCTTCTGCCTCAACCAGCCCCGCCCCTGCAGAGTCTTTAACAACCATCCAAGATCGAACCGCCATGCCCGGATCAAAGCATTTTCCCAATCTTAGCTCAGATAATCTGTCGACATCATCACATTTGTGGGCGTCTGTTTCCGCGCAGGAGGGAAGCACCAGTTTGGAAATTGAAGATAGCATTGATAGTGATGAAAGACAACTACTTCCGACAATGTCGACCCGTTTTAGGGTAAGCTCGCCCATCAACGAAGCTCCCAAGATGTCCTCCGAAGTGCCTACAGACTCAATAACAACACTGTATCAGCCATCGGGTAAAGCAGAATTCTTTGACAGCTCCGCCATGATCTATGAGGAGGCAAGCGGACTCGAACCCGATGTCGTTCCTGCACTGACTCAAGGGCACATTGCTTTGAATTTAACTAACAAACAGATGATTCATGAAGATACCATTCAAGAAAAAGTTGTTTCCAAAGATTTTGGGAGGATTTTTTCACCCGACGCAAATGTTGGCAGGGAAACGAATATCGTTACAATTCTCGAAGAAAGAGATGAAGTTACCCCAAATCCCGAAGAAGGAGCTCAGTCAGCAACAACATTTGAACGACAGGCTAAAGATATGCTTAACCCAATAAAAGGAGTTACCATAACACCCACAATCAAAGAAGAAGGAATTACAGTCGCGGCGATGTTTGAAGAGGACGCTACATCAGACGCTACATCAGACGCTACATCATCCATAACCCTGAAGGAAACTAAACCTACAACCGTAATTAAAGGAGAGGCCAAAGCTACTGTTACCCCAAAAGAAGGATCTACAGTTACACCGTTATTTGAAGCTAAAGCAACACTAACCCCAAAATATGAAAGCAAAGATAGACCAATATTCAAAGAAGACGCCAAAGCTACTGAAATCCCAAAAGAAGGCTCTACTGTAACACAAATGTTTGAAGAGGCTAAAGATCTCTTAAACTCCGAAGAAGGATCTGCACTAACACCAATATTTGAAGACGCTACAATTATGCCAAGCCCAAATAATCAAACTCAAATCCTACCAATATTTAAGAACAATGCCAAAGGTACAGTAACCCAAAATGAAGGATCAACATTAACGCCGACTTTTGAATTTGAGGCTAAAGCTACACTAAGTCCCGAAGAATCAACTGATTTTATGCCCATATTTGAAGTCGAGGCTCAGGCTATAAACCTTGAAAAAGTAAACCAACAATTTGAGGAATCTACGCTCACCCCGACGGAAGGATCGACAGTAACACAAGTGTTCGAAATTGAAGCTAAAGCGATGCGCAACCCTGATGGTTTACCAGTAAATGAAGACGAGGCTCAAGCTATAAACCTTGAAAAAGTAAGCCAACAATTTGAGGAAGCTACTCTAACCCCGACCGAAGGATCGACAGTAACACAGGTGTTTGAAATTGAAGATTCAACTGATGTTATACCAGTAATTGAAGAAGAGGCTAAAGCTATACTTAACCTCGAAAAAGTAAGGCAGAAATTTGACGAGGGCGCTACCGTCCCCCCTAACATTGACAGCGAAACGATAACAACAGCTTACCGTGCGGCGACAACAGGAATATTTGAAAAAGAAGCAAAAATCATCTCAATGTTAAGAGAAAATGTCACTCCGTCCTCTCAAGAGAAGGTAGGCACACACTTCGAAGCTCAAGAAACGACGACGGCGCCCGACGACGGCACGTCCACCGGCCCGGCATTTGACGAGGAAATCACCATCTTACCGTACAATTCCGAGGCGTCCGACTGGGCTCTGCTGACCACCACCACCAGACCTCAAGAGTCTCTGAAGGATTTAGAGATCAGCACCAAATCCTCGTTCGTCTCTTCCACGGTTGGGGCGACCACGTGGCGCTCAAAGCGCACCTGGAGTCCGCCGACCACCGTCTCTCCCGACGTCTTCCGCCAGACCGCCGTCGAAGCAGACTATGACCCCACCCAGCCTCCCACTGACCGGGTTTTGCCCAATGAGAGGGCGGCAGCAGCAGCAGCAGCAGGCGGTAAAGTGAAAGTCGCAGGTAACGCTATCGTCACTCTCCTCGGCTTAACTGTCTTCTTCCTGACAACGCACTAAAACCTCCGAGCCTCCTTCCTGCCTCCGACCTGCCTTGTCCCTCTTTGTCTTTGTCGCCTTGTCGTCCATCCCAAAACACTTTTTCCCCCCCTTCCCGTCAACTGGAAAAAAAAAACTCCACCTGACACTTGTCTAACTGTCCAGTCTTGTTATGTGATGTTTTCTTCCTTGTTCTTTGACTTCTGTGAAGTAGTGATATGTCTTGTCAATTCATGTTTAAATGTCTGATCACAATCTGCAAGTAATCCAACAGGAAATCCTGGACAATATGTTGAATGTTACATTGATTGTTAACTCATATTTTAAAGGAGACTCTTTTAGTATGTTTAGAAGCACAATGTTGTTGTAAATGTGTTGGTTGATGCACATGAAACAAAATTCTGATTGTATAAAAAAAAAAAATGAATGAAGGAATGCTTTTGTAATAGACTTTCCTGTCTAATGATTTTGCTGTATGGACAGAATGTGTTTTTTTTTTTGTTTTTTTTGCCAAGCAGAGACATGATTTTGTGTCCTTCTTTGGTCACGAGTCAAGTAGTCAACAATAAAAAAAAAATATATAAATATATATTATATTAATATCCATATGGGGAAAAGATTAAATGGATCACAGGTATTAATCCAAAATGAAAGTAATCCACATTCTAATGCAGTTTGATGTGAATTGACACTGTTTTCCAGATGCTTGCTTTAATGATCCATGCCTCAACGGGGGCACCTGCATGGAACAAGAGGGCCGGATTCAGTGTCTTTGTTTGCCTACCTACGGGGGAGACCTTTGCGACCAGGGTGAGCTCAATGAAGTTACTCTCAATTGATCAGGCATTTCCCAATCAAAGCACACTTGTTTTTTTTTTCCCCCCAGACCTGGAAAGTTGCGAGCCAGGCTGGGACAAGTTCCACGGCTTCTGCTACCGACACTTCGGCCAGCGTCTGAGCTGGGAGGTGGCCGAACAGCACTGCCGCATGCAGGGTGCCCACCTGGCCTCCATTATGACCCCCGAGGAGCAGACCTACATCAACAGTATGACCCCTGACCATATTTATAAATTGTGTTTTTAAGGAGTCATTATCCTTATGTTAATTGTGATATCGCCAGGCAACTACAAAGAATACCAGTGGACCGGCTTGAACGATAAGACCATTGAGAATGATTTTAGGTGGTCCGATGGCAACCCGTTGGTGAGTCGTTGCTGTTGCGGATGGATGGATGGATGGATGGATGGATGGATGGATGGATGGATGGATGGATAGATAGATGGATAGATGGGTAGATGGATGGATAGATGGATGGATGGATAGATAGATAATAGATAGCAGCTAGATTACTAGTAGCTAGATAGCTAGCAGCTAGATAGCTAGCAGCTAGATAGCTAGCAGCTAGATAGCTAGCAGCTAGATAGCTAGCAGCTAGATAGCTAGCAGCTAGATAGCTAGCAGCTAGATAGCAGTCTACTACTTGTAAATTGAAATTTAAACATATCTTTTCTACTGTGTTGGCACAGTTGTACGAGAACTGGTACCGAGGCCAGCCGGATAGCTACTTCCTGTCCGGCGAGGACTGCGTGGTGATGGTGTGGCACGACGACGGCCGCTGGAGCGACGTGCCCTGCAACTATCACCTGGCCTACACTTGCAAGAAAGGCACATGTGTGTATTTAGCATACTCAAGTCTAGAGCTGGCAAAATTAATCGATTATCAAATTAGTCTTAATAATCGAGTAATCGTATGGAGCCTTTTTTTTTGTTATTTAAAATTGACCATCACATCAACAGTAATTGTTCACTGATTTCTGTAGTCCTTCATGAAAGAAGATTGATTATTTGCAGACATCAGTTTACTTTGGAAAACAATGACCGAACTGGTACATTTTTTTAATCACTACAATACGAATGTGAAGTACGAAATAAGCACCAATCACTGGTTAATAAAAACTTAAGTAATAGGGAAAAATGCTTTTGTAATACACTTTAATGCAAAATTAAAATAAATCTTATTAGTCAATTAATCGATTCTAAAAATGTTTGATAGTGACAGCACTACTCAAGTCAACACTGCGTGTAAGGTTGCATCACTTTACATTTGTCCCCCATTCTAACAGCATCCTGCGGCCCGCCGCCTAAGGTCCGAAACACCTCCATCTTCGGGAAGCCTCGGCAGCGCTATGAGACAAACGCCGTGGTGCGTTATCACTGTTCTCCGGGGTTCCAACAGAGACTCAATCCGCTGATCCGCTGTCAGTCTGGAGGTAGCTGGGAGAGGCCTCAAATCCAGTGCATCCCGGGTGAGAGCAAACAGAAACTTTCGATGGCTGATGCTTAAAAAAAAAATACTTTAAGTGCAACATAACATATCCTTTCAGAATATGGAGGTCTAAACCCTGATGCCGAAATGACGTCGTCGACGGACGGCAATTTAGCCGCCTTTCAAGATGGTTTTGAAACCACCACAGAGACCCCACTTTACTGGGACATCAAGTTTTAAAAGCACCCTTACACACACACTTCTTCCCGTACACACTACATTCTGCTGTCCTCCCTTGACAAGGTGAAAAACGTGCTTTTACCGATAAATGTTACACGCGTGTCAAATTGTTTGGTTCCTTTTGTTATACACATTGCAGAATGGTGCTAATACATCAATATTACATACCCGACGTGCTCATATTTTCTGTCTGTCTATATTAAAAGTGTAAAGTAACATACCTGCTTTTTCCAAAACAATCCTGTGCACGTTTTTGGAGACGCAGTTTTGTTCGTCAGCTTTATGTTGTAATAAAGTTTTGTAGAACAGAGCAAAGAATAAATGGTTCTTTTATTCCAATGCTGCCTGTGGTGGTCTTCATTTCATAACATAATAATCTGAGTGATGCATTGTGTTTACATGTGTATGTTTAACGCAATAAAATAATGTTTTTTTTTTTAAATACTGATCATTTCATATGTCACCTTGTGAAAAGTGTGCATACTTAAAATGTTAAACCCTTTATAGGGTGAATTATTTCAATTAGATGATTTTTTTTATTGGCACAGCCAAGAGGGGTGTACATTTAGGTCGCGTTTATATTTTACAATTAAAAACAAATATGCTATGTGTATTAAAGTCAATGATGTTGGCAGTCACGTGACTGACCAAATGTGCTTTCGTCACACACCAGGAAGTCTTATGGAGATGAATGCGCCACAACATTAAGTTAAGTTGTTTGCTTTTTTTTTTTTTTGGACGTGAGTGGCCACAACGTACAAATGTTCTTTTAGAAGGTAAAGTTCGATGCTTGTATTTCTTTTTTGTATGTGTTTATTGATAAGCTTTAATTTTCACGTGTACGCGTAAATGTATGTGGGCCGAATTAGCCTTTTGAGCCACTAACATTGCTTTTCTTATCGTTTCGTGATTTGTCTCTGTTTTAATTTCAGTAAAACAAATATATCAACTTGCAAGGCGATAATTGTTAAAAGTGTGTGTATAGTGTTGCAAAATTGATTTGATAGCAGATTTGCAGTCTTGTCTTATGAACACAAGATGGCGGCATGGCTTCAAAATAAATGGATGGAGTTCCCGAGCAAAACTAAAATGGTCGTCGAATAAACATAAACATCGTCATAAACACTTGTTATTTTACGTTCAACGTTTTTCAAAATGTTACACTTAATGATAAGTGAAACCTGTCGTTATAATACATGCAGTGTTATAACTTATATGCTATATTATAGTTCCTTGTAGGTCTGGGCAATATGGTTTTAAAATAAAATCTCTAAACCCTAATATTATTGTGTTTCGTAACAGGAATTAAAGGTGCTAGTTGCAAAATAGAAAACTAAATCTCACACAAATTGATTAGTGGCCCAACAGTCAGCCTTTTCACACACAAAAAAAACCTTGTGTTCTAATGAATCTTATTTAAGATTACCTTTACCCAGATCATTCTCAGCTTGGATTGACTTTAAATTAACGATATATTTTAACGCTGTTATTAGCTATAGCATTTTGTATCTGCAAATTAAAGATGGCATTTTTAACCAAATATTTACTCGACATGGTGAAAACATACATAAAAGAGCAACCTAACAATATTATTGTCTTTAACGTCTGAAATTGAGTCCCAAACTACTGCTAGCAGCGTGCCTCTGAGCAAGGCAGCCATATTGAAGAACCACCCCTCATTAGTGGCGAAAACCCAGCATTTTGGCACCCAATACTCCCCCCACTGTGAACGTGTGAGCGAGCCAGGTCATTTAACAGACGCCACGTTATCAAGGCCGAGATGGGCGGGCTGTGCGGCAAGGTGTTTTTCTTTTGGGCCTTAAACGGCGCTCACACGTCAATTTGGATTTGGATGTTTGTCCGTCCCCCCACATCTTCAATGGGCCCAACAAACACGGTTCCAGATGGGAACGTATTGTGACCCGAGACATCGGGGTGAAAAGGTCGCATTGGAGTGTGAACAGAGGCCAAGCCTTTAAGGACTCCTGTGGACTTCCTCTTTTGACCCAAGGACGCGTGGCTCACTAATTGAAGACACGTGAATGGAAAGTCCTTGACACCTGAAAATGACCCATAGCTGGTGTTAACTGCAGTGATGGCGCCAAAGACAGTTGACTTCTTTTTTTATTTATTTTTTATTCATAGTATGTTGAAGCTCTATTCTATTTTGAATGCTAATTCCTGTTAAAAAAATGAAAAATGAGCTAAGTCCTTTGGTTAAGCACTGTAGGTTGTTTTGAATATGTGGGTGCTTTAAAAAAATAAAATAAATTATAACCATTCATCGAAGATTTCATGTTGCTTGGTCCTGATTGCCTTGAGGGAGGTAAAAAAAAGTGGATCACTTTCGAAAAGAATCACGCAGCTCAGGCTTTAGCGTGGGCCCTCCTTTATAATGGCTCCTCTAATCCTGGCCAATTAGACTACGGCGCAGAGGGAGAGGGAGTGGCGTGTTCACACTGCACCAATTTGCACTGCAGGGGGGGACGGATTGACAAGCGGTGGTGTGAAAATACAAATAGGTTCTAATTTGAACCCATGCTGAGCACACAGTGTGCTGAGGATGGGAAACCATTTGTTGGGACAAATTGACTAACCCTAAATCTTGTTATCTTGGAGAGCTTGTCGATATAGAAAAAGTAATATTAGTCGTATTACATTGTTTGTGAATGCTGAATAAGTAAAAGTATAGCAGATTACACCAGATTACACTTGTCGAGTTTTTTTTTGTTTGACTATAATACTTACAAAAAAAACAACTGAGAAACTGGATGATTTTTTGGGTCAGTTAAATGGTATGTAACCTTAGAAGTCTGTTGCCAAAAAAAACAGCAGCACCTACTGAAAATGTACTGTGTTGGCAGAAACAAGCCATTTAAACGTTCTCCATTCAGTCACTGTTAAAACCTCCCTACCTGCAGTACCCCAAGTGTCCGTCTGGGGTCTCTGTGATCTGATATCATATCAGAGCCTTTAATGTGGCATCATTCTGCTTCTACTTCTTTTATGTGGGGGAAAAAAGAATCTTTTTTAAATAGATCAGTTGTAACTTCCAGATGTAATTATGTCATAAGTTAAAATGAATATGGAATGGAAAATCTAGTGGGAAAAAACTTTGCGCCCAACGTGGGGCTCGAACCCACGACCCTGAGATTAAGAGTCTCATGCTCTACCGACTGAGCTAGCCGGGCGGATGTTTGCGATAGGTCTGGTAACCCTTTATATACTAAGAACACTGAAAAGCGTATGCCCATATATATATATATATATATTTATTTTTTTGGTTTGGTGGTCAGAGGTGGAAAAAAGTATGCAGTTCCATAATTAAAAAAGTCTTGAACAGAAATCACAATTTTGCGTGACGTCAGTGAATAGTGTGATACTTAGCTCTGTTGATCTTTACGTGTAATAAACAAGTTCTTTGCATGTTCCAAACGGAATTTTGGTGTGTAACTTAAGTTTAAAAAAAAATAAAAAATAAAATATTTGCGCCCAACGTGGGGCTCGAACCCACGACCCTGAGATTAAGAGTCTCATGCTCTACCGACTGAGCTAGCCGGGCACGGAGAGCTTTTGTCCCGGTATGGTTTATGTAATCTGGAAACTCAGCATCCTGCCAATATTCTGGAAACTCAGCATCCTGCCAATATTCTCACTAGGGGTTAAACAAAAGTCAGTGTAATACTTAATCTCAGCGAGCATCTCGGAATGCTACACCTATTTTTAGCCTGTTTTAAACCTTAGGTGCGCTGTGTGCTATATGATGTAATGTAACAAATCACGCAGTACAGTTTGTCGTCTTATCTATTTCTATTTTATTTTTGAAAAAAGGGTAACTAAATAAATACAATAAATCTCAAGCATCTAGGGGCCTACTGCAAAAGTGTTTTACCGGCTGGAACACAATCTACAGTGTAAAAAAACAAAAACAAAACTGTAATATAACAGAATGTGACTTTTTATTTTACTTTTTTTTTACCCCTGTATTTTAAAAATATTATTTAATTTACAAAAATAAACTCAGATTTTACTTGTTAAATGTAAAATAACATGAAATCACTGTAACTGTAAAAACACACAATATTTTTGTTCTTTTACACACAAAAAAACTTAATTAGAAATACATATATTGATTGTTAAAATACGTTATTTGTCTGTTATTTAATGGAATAAAATGTAAAATTTTACTTTAAAGCCCTCAAAAAAAATATTTACTGAGAAAATTAACAGTAGTTTTATTTTATTTGAACATAATTACTTTGTGAATTGACAATTTTTTAAGTGTGAAAATAACAAAAAATTCTGTAATGTCCTATAGATAGTAGCATTCATTGTATTAACATTTCTTTTGAAAGGACAACTAATGAAATATATAGTCTTATGGTAGTATGACCGCTCTTCAACTGTCTATTGGACATCTTTTAAAGATGCTTATAGTTTAAATTAATTAGTTGACATGTTAAAATATTGCCTATACAGTTAAAAATAGTCTTATGTTGGATGGTAATAGCCTGTCTTTACAACCAATTTGAACATTTGAAGACATGGAAGACATGGATGACATCAATGTTGTGAAATGTCCAGAAGCAAGCACAAATACTTTATCTTCATATTTACACCTGACTCCTCATTTTCTGACGTCCGCGGACGTCCACCTGCTCAACCGACACGTCCACCAAACGTGAGAGCGCCGAATTTAAACAAACACTTTGGCGACCATGTCCTAATCACCGCCATGTTCGTCTGGTGCTCCCCTTGAGGCATTACCATGTGAAAGACCCTCCATCCTGTGAACTTATTTGAACTCTGACCCTCTCCTCTGTGTGTCGCAGACAAAAAAAAAAGAAAAAGCAAGCGAAACTGCAGCTGGGATGGATGGAGGACTCCCAGTCGGTTCTCACCAGCAGCAGCAGCAGCAGGAGGAGGAGCAGGAGGAGCAGGAGACTCCTGTCCATGTTGAGCTGTTGCGTCTGCTCCCAGGCGACAAAGCGTGAGTGGGAATAAGTGGTTATTACAAGTGCTCCTGACTTGTTTTCACCGTTAATTATGCGCCGTTCTCCGCCCCTCACTCGCGTACTCAGCCTATTCGAAACACATTACGGGAACAGACACATTAGCAGTGCAGACAATCAAACAACAGTTATAATTCTCTTGTAATAACCGTGAATACTTTGGATGCAACCATCCATTCACACCTCCAGAGATTTATAGTCAGAAATACCTTTAGCATAATTTTGAATGTTCACAAAACATCCTGATTAACTTGACCTCTTATCGTCATGCGATATGCGGAAATCTGCATGGAGATTTGCCGTTAGAAACCACTTAACTATGACCCTCATCAAAAATGACAACTATGCTTTCATGACTGAATATGTCTACTATCTATCTACCTTCCAGATGCTATTGTTTGCACACACAGAGTTTACTGCTCATTTGAACTCTGTTGCTAACCAAAACAGCAGCCCCTACCGAGACACTTAAACAGTTAGTGTGGAGGATTCCCCGTATGAATTAAAGATGATCTTCGGCTGTGACGTGTGTATTCACTTTAATGTTTTGCAGAACTATGTGATTTACTGTTATATTTCTCCATATTATTCTTTTTTAATTTTGTTTCAAACGATAGTTTGACTTGAAATAAATTGGCCTCTGGCTAATATTTGCGAAAAACACAGCATTACTAGTTCTTGTTCACCATTTTATATATGAGTGTCCTACTGGGATCTGTTTCAATATCGGAAATCCAGATAAAAAATATTAAAACAATATTAGCTTTAACCTCTTAGGAGGTTCAAACTCATTCAGTATTTAACTTTAATTAAGATTATTTTTCAAAGAATGTGTTAAACTCAAGTGAATGATGCTGCTTTGATATTTGTCTGTGTATGAAAATATACATTATCATTAAATTGGGAAGCTTTTTTAAATACACATAAATTACAATGTGGTTATTTTGTTAGTTGTCTAAATTGACCATTCCTGCACTTAACAACATCAGCCTGTATGAAAGCACACACATGTGCCCTAGACGTGGTGCACACTTTCTCACAGGACAAACCCAGACACACACACGCACACACACACACACACATCCACAGTATGATGCAGACAGTTTGAAGAGCTCCATCTCGCCTGCCTTTTCTTCAGCTGTCTGCGCCGTCTGACCCGTGCTCTTTATACGTCTAATTAAGTAGTCAGACCCTCCAGCGTGCCGTGACACGCTCACGGTTGATTTCTGCCCGATGTTTTGTACCCCCGGATCGAGGTTTTACACCGAGGTCTGGGAACGCTTGCTCAATAGTGGTCCGCCAGACTGTTGTTGTGCGACTGCATGAAGACCCCGGGAGAAATTGCAAAGAATAGTCATTGGGTGGCAAAATAAACACTCGCGTGATTCTCAGGCTCTTTGCCTCCACCAAGTTGAAAAGCCCAACAAAAGTGGTACAATTTAGAGTAGAAGGCGGCATTTGTGGGACAAATACGACCCAAAAGTATGAAAACAAACATGCCAGAAAATAAACTTTTTAAAAATTAGCTTCGCAACTGAGACTGCTCTTGTAAAATAGCTGTTACCAGCCGGGACAATAAACCGCATTATTGCACACTTTTTTTTAACTGTCTGTCACACATTATTAATTAATTTACTGCCATTGACGGTTATAAACGTCAAAAAATCATTTTAACTTTCTATTAGTTTAACATTTTTTTTCTAATTTTGTTAACAAGAGTATGAAAACCTAAACTTTTTTTTATTGTACATTTAGAACAGATATAAAATTTATAGTTAATTGTTGAGTTAACTAGGGAAGTCATGCGATTAATTACGATTAAAATTTTTAATCGCCTGACTAGCTGATTGGTAAAAATTAGGAGCGTAAGGCGATTAAAAAAAAAAAATTAATTAATAATTAATCGCATGACTTCACTAGTTAACTCACGATTAATCACACATTTTATATCTGTTCTAAATGTACAATAAATAAAAAAATCTAGGCTTTCATACTCTTGTTAACAAAAGTGGGGGAAAAAATGTTAAACTAATAGAAATAGTTCAAATGAATTTTTGACGCGTATAGCCGTCAATGGCAGTGAATGAGTTAAAGAGAGAGTAGTTTTGCTTTCGTTTTAGCTCTACAGTAACCTTCATATTTTCATTAATCATCGTTTTACCATTAACGTAGATATTTTTCTGTCATCTTCAAGTCAGACTATTGCCTCATTGATGACAGCGTTGCTGGACTATGACTGAATAACACTGCTTATAGTTGAGAAATTGTGTTAAGCTCTTTTTGGGGGGCAGGAATTGAGCATGACATGAAGAGATGTGACCTTAAGGGCAGATGGACAATGGTCACTTCCTCCCTAATTCACCACCTTACAACACATTATTGACCTGTGTGTGCGTGCGTGTGTGTGTGTGTGTGTGTGTGTGGCTTCAGGGGGAGGTGACTCTGCATGACCCTCTCAGATGGCCTTTTAAACTCAAGTTTATTGACCTCCGACCTGCGCGGAAGTCATTTCCTCATTGAGTAGCAAAGGATTGTCCATCTGAAGACACCTGCCGTATCCCACTGCTTGCACCAAAGCTATGTGATTTTTAAAAAAAAAATGTCATTAGCTTTCATTATTGATTGGCTGGGAGACATCACTTGGTTTCTACTGCCTTTTCACACAGATTTCACCAAATCAGAGGTTTAATCAAAGATCGATATGGAGAGTAGAATGTGAAATTAAATAACGAATCAAGTTTTTTTAAATTAAAAAGTTAAGGCCATTCAAATGGAAGCCTGAGCATTTTGACTAGTATGTATGATGTATTTTGTAATTATGTCATAATGGATAAAAATGATACGTTATCGATATTTTGTGCTGGTGTATTGTATTATAGAAAAAAGTGATAATACAATATAATGTTCGAGTGACAGTTTTAAAATTTCTCTGAAGCTAATTGTTTTTTTTCTGTAGCATTTAGCTTATTTGAGATATTTAAAAAAAAAAAAACATTTTTTATTAAAAATAAAAAAAGGTCAAGTAGCATCATTCAAAAATCACATATAGCTATCTGTTCATTTGAAGTATTTTAAAATCCGTTTTATTTTAAAAGAAAAAGAAAACTACATTCAAAATAAATAAAATTACAATGTAAAATTAAAATTTTATTTTTACATTTCACTTCACATTTATTCTTTTTTTTTTTTGCCACGCTGTCTGCTTATATCAGAGCAATTTTTTTTGTAGGGATACATTTTGTCTTCATCTGTCAGCATTTGCTCTTGAACTTGAACTGGTTTCCCTCACGCCGCCCAATTTCACGGTACCCTCGAACCCCGTCAGACCCTCCCCCATGCCCCCTCCTCGAGCACCATGTCTGTCTTTGTGAAGCTGTCTTCCTTGACTTTCCGCATCCCCAGTCTGGCCCTCTGCAACCTCGCCGTCCCCCAGCCTCTCTCCCGCGTAGCCATTCTTCACCATTGGGGTCCCGCCCGCCCTCCTACGGGGACACGCTAGGCAGCATGCTAATCAGGCTCTTGGCGGCACTTCCCACGATTTTTCCCTCCCAGACGTCAGCTTTTGTCTTGTTATTGATTCCATTATAATCAGACGGTTCCCGTAACTTTTCTGCTGTCTGAGTCAGCGGGCCTACCTCTCATATGGCCCCCCTCATTCATCAGGACCCAGGGTCTCGTTAATAAGTCAGAGTCAAGGATACTCGGGTTTACACGATCTTTGTTGTTGAGTTGCTATTATGAGGCACCAGCTACTTATGTGAAGAGCAGGAGAAATTACATAGATGTATTAAATTCTGTTTAGAATTTCAATTGAATTGCTTTTTTTTGTAGTCATGTCACTTGTTGCAAGGCCGAGTTGGTATGGCTCATAGGACCATGAAAAAAAACATTCTCATAGGTTCTTACATCCATTTCAAATTCACGTGCAGCTGATGAGCGACCATTTCGGCCGAATGGGACTCTCGCCGAACTTCCAGATGTAAAAACGGGCTTATGACTGATGCCTTTTAGATACTTTAAATTAGTCAGATACACTACTTGCATGTATTTTTCTTTTTTACAACAGCATCTGGAAGCAGTGTCCTGTGCCTTGAGCAGACGCGCCTTGTTTTACTCCAGATGCGTCCAGATGTGACTGTGGTTCACCTTTAGAATTGTGCACGGCGTGTAAACATTGATCAACCGATATGAATACGGCAACAGCTGCTTCCGTTCAAGCGGAATGTGTTTATCATTTCAAGTGAAATCACAAAAAGCCACTTCATGTGTGCCGAATAGTTAAGATACAGATGCATCTAAATAAAGTAGAGTTAGAGAAACCTATCAATAATTCAATTTATTGAGATGCACCAGTGTATAGAATAATTATTATTATTATAAATGTGATGACAAAAGTAGATAGGCACGAATTGTCTCACTGCAAACATGTTTTATTGAGAATTTCAACAAAAGTAACAAAAATTGCATAGTATAAAATCATGTGCAAAAAAAGCTCTGGACGTGTGCAACAACAGGTCATAGTGCATTTTCGAATATATATAAATCAATCTCTCAAAATAAACTATCATAACATACGACACAAAACATTTTAGATGTCACTGAAATCGAATGGACTCATAAAACGTTTAAAATTGCACATATGCTCACATAGTCAAGTTTTTATGAACTTGCTGAACCCGCTTCAAGCCGTTAACGTGCAAACCCAACAAATGTTTATATGTACAAAGGACCCACATTGCAAAAGTGACCTACTGTTTTTTTAATTTAAATTTTATTTTTATTTTTTATTTTTATTTTTTTAATTTTATTTTATTTTTGCATAGGTAGTTAGCATTCAATATTGATTTTGAGCACCGCATTCTGCCTAGTGTGCAATTTCACGCTAGCATTTAAAAAATACATACTGTACAATACATCAGACGTGTTCTAAAATCACAGATTGTCAAACAACTGATTGTTAAAATCAAATCATAAAATCACCAACATTGTACAAATAAATTCTATATTTTAACTAAAATATATCATTTAAATATGCCATTTCCCTCCAAACCTACAAATACACTCCTCCCAACTAAATTGCATAACTAATGAATACAAACAATTATAATACTACAATAATTTCAGGATGTGTGTGTTATTTTAAAAATGACATGTAACATATTATGACAACATTTCACATCATCCATCCAGCCTCCAGTTTGTTGTCGTTTCCTCACTTTTAACAGCTTTCAAAATCCAGGAAAATGTGTCCAAAACAACACTGTAAGAAGACAGAGAGCATATATTAAATACAGCAGGTATTTATACACCTAAAAGTACAATATATGAAATAAATATATGCCTTTTATTTTAAATCACACATATAACGAGAAGCTAGCCAAAATAAAACACGAAGCGTTCTCGTCGTTTTTCTTCCCTCACATTGTAAACTGTAGTTTACTGCCCGCAGATGGCACACTAATATGGCCGCCAGCCTCCTCCTCCTCCTCTCATCCCTCCGTCATTGTCTCAAATACCCAACACGTTTTCTCCCACGCTCTTATTCCAAAGGCGGGGGGGGGGTTACAAGCCTTGATTGGGTCGCCATGGCAACCCCGCATCGGCACCGTCCTGATTGGCGTACGCGACGGGCTAATTATGCAACTCATATGCTTAAGAAGGGAGAGAAAAAACTAAAAACAAAGTGTAGGCTGTATTGAAATGTAGAGCTAAATAAAGCAATGCGTGGTTGGGGTGGGCGGGGGGTGGATTAACAAATGAGGAGGAACCCCTCGGGTTATTTATTCTTCCCTATATTGCATATCAAAACTAAACACATTTTAGTCTTTTTGGTTACTTTGTAGCTAACTTTGTAGGCCAGGAGGAGCTAATTAAAGCTAATTTGGTGTAAATGGTATCGACGGAATGGTAGTGATGAAGTCAACCTGGCAATTTTCTACCAGAGCCATAAAAGAGAAATTATGCCACCTGTGTGAAAGCGCCTGACCACTCTTTTGTGTTGAAAGCAATTCTTAGTATTTTATACGTCGCAACAGATGCTGCCACTAATGGGACGCAATTTTGCCGTGTGAAATTGCAATGTTTGAAACATTAGAAACTGTTGGGTCAAAAGTAACCCAATTATGGATCAAAGATGGACAATCCACTTTATGGGTTATTGTATACAAAATGGCCTACTTTTTGAGCCAAGTAAAGGATCTGATCAATGTTTATGAGTTGTTTTACACTAAAAGACCCATTTCTTGACTAGAGGATCGGTCCATTTTTGACCCAACTGTTTTCAGAGTGTAGTATCCCACTTTGTTGGGTTCTGTGTAAAAGTTGAAGACCGATGTGTCATTGGTGTAAGATCTCTGTGTGAAAGTGGGTGGCGTCATAAAACACAGAACCACGTCTCACACTACCTGAGATGGTGAAGTCATAAAAGCTGTAAGAGGGGCAGAAACCACCTATGAGTATTCTGCAAAAGACAGAACAGGGGTGGGTGATTGTTGCGGGGGTCTCTGTGTGAAAGTGGGTTAACTCTAATATAAAACTGAGGCCACTCGCTGCCTGTTTTGAAAGCAACTGTATGATTATTTTCAACATCACTGGAGTCATCTGATTATCTGATTGCAGGTTGCTGCGTGAAAGGGCACTCAGCGATGCGGCTATTTTGCTGGATCTCCGTGTGAAACAGGCTGTGTTCGGACTGTGAGAACGCAATCAGCGGGGTAGGGGTCTGTGTGTGTACGCGTTAGAGACGGGGTGCGGGGTTGGCCGGCTGGGGGCCCCACGCGAACAATGACCGCCATTGTTTACCAATCTCCCTCGTCCATTAATCAGGGCCATCCAGCTCTAATTGGCGTTTTGGTTAAGCTGGTCGCCAGACTCCCGCTCCCTCCACTGGCCTAAATAATGGCGTTACGCCACAAGTGCCGCCGCGCATTGGGGAGCACAA
Organism: Vanacampus margaritifer; assembly: GCF_051991255.1. Classification (NCBI taxonomy): domain Eukaryota; kingdom Metazoa; phylum Chordata; class Actinopteri; order Syngnathiformes; family Syngnathidae; genus Vanacampus; species Vanacampus margaritifer. The sequence goes on along the minus strand of NC_135448.1, from coordinate 14,917,754 downwards.
TGTGTCGCTTGTCTGAGGGCTCGGGGAAGGACCCCATCCCCACAAACACCCCCCCGCCCCAAATAAACCTCACACACAAGCACAAAGAAGGCCTCTCACTATTGAGATCTCACTGTCGCAGGCCGCCTCGCCTCGTCTATCTGCACCCACTCTTCTTCATCCTCCTCTTCTTCTCACGTTTACTTACTACACTTTTTCCCTCCCATACACACACACACACAAGTCAACATGAATCATTGCTCTGTGTTTACATGAACCTTCTGCTTTTATTATCGTTTGAAAACACCCCCCAAAAATAGACAATTGCCACATTCTTGCAGTTAAAGGTGAAAGTCCAAGTGTATGCCGAAACATCTCCGTGGCAACACGCATGAGCGGGAACCTTTTTCCCATCGACACTTTCTGAGGGCCGTACTAAAACTTCAGATTTAAAAAAATATATATATATACTAACAATTACAGAAGTTGCACTGGCGATGTATCCTGAATTTGTACATTGAATTGGAACACGTCGTAGTCACGTAAAAGTAAGCATTAAACTCATAATTAGAACAGATAAGACTATACCCTAAAAAACGGATTGGTCAAATTTACCTCCCAAAAAAGTTAAATTTGACCAATCTAGCTGGTAGTTATGTGTCCGACAGATCCTTTGGTTAAAACAACCTAGAATGGTAGGTGTTTTCAACCAATATAAATTGGTGATTGGGCCAACCGATACAAATTCTGATCAAGAGATTTACTTTGTATTGTAACCAATTTCATTGGTTGTTTGGCTAACCAATAAAATTGGTATGCCCGTAACCACTCGGAATGATCTGATCAATCTATTGGTTAATCAAGCTTAACCTACTAGATTGGTAGGTTTTTTTTTTCAAACCAATCCATTTTTAGAGTGTATAAACAATCAATTGTGAAACTTTCAGTATGGCGGTAAGACGACAGTGTGCCTTAGTGTGCTCTCTGACGAAGTATTGTTTGGCCAACAAGTATTTGTGTTCTGAAAGTAACATGTGCAGACCACATCAAATTCCCTCGCGGGCCGTTTATGGCCCACATGCCGTATGTTCCCCACACCACCTTTACAGCATTTTCAATTATGACACCTTGCAGTCGTAGGTGTTATTTGCTCCTTTCTAATACCAAAAAGCGCCGCGCAAATGATCCCAAACCTCACGTAGAAGTGACACAAAATGTCAGACGACAAACAAAAGCGCTTCGCCGCAGCGTGCCGTGACGCCCAAGCCACAGCTGCCCTCAAATATGGCAAACGCCCAAAAGCCATCGCCGCTCCTTTCTCATCCCCCCCGGGGCGGGGGTGGCATGGGCTACAATTAACGCAGCGGCGGTAATTAACACCGTTTCGAGACTGGGCAATGGCGCGGAAAAGCGTGGAGGCGAGAGGGGGGGATGCGCTTTCTCCTGAGCTGCCATTTTGTGCCAGTCTTTCACCTAAGATGGTTGCATGCGTGGGAGAGGGCGGGGTGGAGGAAGAGAGAGGAGGATTATGGGATTGAGGAGGGAGTCGCATTGCCGAGGCGGGCATGATGCCACGACAGACACGTGCAAGTTATTTTCGTTCACAAATCAAAAGGCTACAAACACCCCACGTGGTCATTTTGTGTATTAAAAAAACATGTACGTTTACATGAAATTAATATATGGCCCGCACATTAACAAACCACACACACACACACACACACAGCCATTCTCATGGTATGGTCTGCCCCCGAGCATGCAAATGACATTCATTATGCAAATGCATACAAATCAGGCCCGACCATCTGAGAAGGCAAGCTGGGAAAAAAGAGCAGAAGAAAAGAAATTAAGTGAATGAGGTGAAAGCGAAGCGAAAGGAGGATGTGGGAACACAAAACGGCGTAAAAGTGTTTTTGTTTTTTTTCAAGTCTACTGTACACTTTTTCGACGTAAAGCCAAACGGTCACAACCAGCCTCTTCTTACAGCGATCTCACAAAATGGCCGCATGAGAGCTGGCATTTATCCCTTTTTTGCCTTTAGCATCTGGCGTGACGTATAAAATAATTGTCGGATGCCGTCAACAGTGATAGAAGTGAAGGTTTGGTATTAAACTTCACACACTCACACAAGTCCCGCTATTCGGTTACTGCAGTAATGCCCACTATTCACCTATTAAGGTGTTTTACACTAAAAACGCCCCATCTGATAGGAAAGTAGTGCATTAGTGCAAAAGAACTATGTCAAAGGGATTCCTTTTGAATTTGTACTACTTATTGTACAGTATGTCAGGGAGGAGCTACGTTTAGCATGGGTTGTTATCGCCACATGTACAGCATGCTAACAGTGCATTTTTTCAAAATCGAATTCTCTGTAAATTCTTCGGGTCATCACTCACCCCGCCTCCTGTTTCGAGAAATTTTGGTTGACCGTCATTCACCCCCCCCCCCCCTATCATGATTAACCGTAATTTGTGCTAATTTCTTATTTCAGAAGCGTGTATCAAACTGGTAGCCCTTTGCACTAATCAGCAGCCAAAGAAGTAGCTCTAAGCTTCAAAAAGGTCGGTGACCGCTTTTTAAAATTCTTACAATAACCGTGAAAACATTTCGAGGCGGCATCAATTACTTGCAGCAGAGCCTCGTTTCTATACAGTTGGAAACAGAAGAAAAACTTTTCTCTTACTTCGGATGCAAGAGAAATAGTAATATTCCCAAAACATTATCTCACACATGGCGTTTAACCCCCCGCAGTAATTTTGCCCTTATAACACATTCATAAATCTGTTATTAATTATTGTAATCTGTTATAAATTACTTACTTACAAGGGCAAGTTGAAGCAATACTGCCACCATTTACAGCTCATGTTCCTGTAGCAGTTTATGAAGTGTTAAAACTAATTAATTACCAGTGTATAAACAGTTTATAAACGCCCGATAAGAGCTTTTTTAAAGTGGCGCTTCAATGTGGACTTTTCATAAAGACTTTCATTTGAGGACGTTTTATGGCACTAAGATGTGTTTGCCTCTCGCACACACTCACACGCACACACTTGACACGCTGTCACAAATGAGTCCTAAAATGGCCACAAACACGTGTGTGACACTGCACCATCCTTTCTAACGGGTGCCCAAGGACATTCCATGACATTTGTTTTTGCAACAGTCACAAAAAACAAACAAAAAAAACCAATAATAAAATAAAATAAATAAAATTTTTGCTTATTTTTATATCATTGCGAAAAGCTTTTGGAACATGTAATAACAGTTTCCATTGATACGATTAAGCACCGATTAGCATATCACACACACACCATCCTACCTTTACTTTCCCCACGCCATAGCAAGTCGTATGCACTCTTGTTGATTTTCCTTCAGCGGTGCAGGCATGTAATGGGATTCTTGTTACTTTCGGTTATCTAGCTTTATGAAGAATGTACGTCACTCATACAGCTAGATAACCAAAGATAACAGACAACCCCTCGGGCCTGGACACGGCAATGTACCGCCTCTTATGCACCTGCAAGGACCGAGCAAAAATTAGAGAACAACATGAATTGAAAGGCACATTCATTTAATAAATGCAATGCAATTTGTGATATTAAACAATTTGGACTAAAGCAGAAGTTGGAAGCCTTTATTTCCAATCAGGGGCAATTTCAGTTTTTTGAAGGTCCATCAAAGGCCATGCATGATACATTTATGCACTACAGCCTACATATGATGCAACAATTGAACAAAAATGTGTATTAATATATATTATAAGCTTTTGAGGAGCCCCACCAGCTGTACATTGTCCATTCTCATTTCAAAATCCAGAGCTTCATGTTTTTTCTTTTCTTTTTGCCTGACAATTATTTAGACAATACATTTTTCTAATTTTAAATCTTCCTTTTGTTGTAGTTTGTTTTTAATAATTGTATTTTTCCCTATGGGCATTTCCCCCCCCCCCTTTCTTAAAAGCAGAAAGAGGGAGGAGACAGTGGAGAAGCGTGACGTCACTACCTGCGCGTTGGCACAGAGGTGTGATCACTGATTAGCACGCACACAAACACACAACCACGAAAATAATAATAACAATAATTGAATAAATACTATTATGTAATTTTACACAATAAACACACACACACACACTACATTTACTGATGCATGACAATTACTCTTCTAATATTTAATATAATATCAAATCTAATTAAAACATATTTTTAGATACATTAAATTATTTTTTCTCATATAGTACATATGAGCGTTAATGTTGTGAAACCTTCAAATGTGAATTTATTAGCAAAACCAATTTTCATTTCAAATATTTTAAAAGATATTTTGCTACATAATGTCATGTTCCCCTATATGCAAGCTGGGGACAATATAATCAAATACACACTCATATGGCAACATATAATTATTGACACATTGTGGTACACTCCCAGGTGGTCGACACTTGCAGTGTGTGTTGCTGCAGTAAAATGACGAAATGTTATGTCAGGAGCATAAAATGGCGCTGTAAATTCTGCCAAGTGGGGGTGGGGGGGGGGGGGGGTCTTACAGAGCGTAAAAATGCTGTATACTAATAATCATAATAAAGGATTTACCTATGTGAGGTTGAGGCACGTGATCAATCCAAATTCCAATGATGCTTTTAGTTGAGGATCCTGCAGGTCGTAAACAAGAAAACGTCACGTCATTTTAACATCTCATTTATGACTCGAGGGCAAAATTCAACGTTTTTTTTTCCACATAAAACAATTAACAGATAGTGTCCACTTACTATTATGGTCCAAATTTATACTAATACAGAGCAGGTAGAAGCGAGGGGGCTTAATATTGCACGGCATAGTGCTAAGGGAAGTGTGTGTGCGTGTGTATAGAACGCAACAGTTGAATTTCAGTATTTTGGTTAGTTTTTTTAAAGTCCTTTTTCCCCCCACATTTTCAGATCTTTTTTTTATCTGAAAGACTGTAATCGGCTATTAACAATTACATGACAATTACAGTGCATCATGTCAGCCATGAACGCAACTGCTGAGTTCAAGTACTGAAATCGGTCTGTTTTTACTTTTTTTTTTGTGTGTGTGTGTTTTGTTTTGTTAAATTACGGTGGGGGAAGTATTTGTGTGTGAACCCTGAACGCAACTGTTGAGTTCAAGTGCAATAGGCCTACGTGGGAGAAGGGAAAGGGGGTACACGGTTTGATGTCATTATTGCCTTTAAAAGATCCGAATACGTTAATTACCGGAATTTTAATGAGTGTATAATGTATCTGGTGTGTGCTGTACGATATTTGGGATCCCCCCCCCCCCCCCCCACTCGTTCGATAAGTGCAATTCAAGTGCTATCCCTTTTGTTTGTATTTTTAATTAATGTATTTTTTTAAGGTGCGCAAAGGGAGCTCTGCTGAGTTCAAGTGCAGCATGTTGGGGCATTTTGTGCACACGTTACCTTTTTTTTAATACAGTTTTGTTTTGCTTGTTATGTTGTTTTAAGTTTTTCGCTTAATTTGTCAATTAGAATTATGTGCTTATCCGCGTACGATGAGTTCAAATGCAACAGACCTTCACATATCAGTCTGCTCTTGCATCAAAAAGATTGTAATTCATGTTAACAGGCAGAGGCAGGCTTACGTGATCCGCGAACGCAACTGCAGAGTTCAAGTTGCCTTTTTTTTTTTTTTTGCTTCCATTTCTGCACACTTCTTCATTCCCTTTTTGGCGCTAATCCCTAAACTGCAATTACGGTGCAAAAATGAGGCCGCTTTGACCCCCCCCCCCCCCCTTACGACTACAGCAGGCCCGACACGCGTGGGGATGCTCGTGCGCCAAACACGTTGTTGACATATTAACGTATATCTTCAGAATTGACGCAATGAGACGTCATCTTGCAAGGGGATCGCTCGTGCACGTAAATCCTGATGGGAACTTGTCTTGGAGGTCGTGCGTGAGATGCACCTGTGACGCAAAAAGTGCGTGCACGCGCCGAACTCTGCAAAGTGGCGCAAAGTTCACGCTTTCTCTTGATGACTTTTTTTTTTTTTTGCATCAAAATGAAGATAATTATTTGTATCCACGCGGGACTAGCTAGCGTGGGCCTGCGTGTAAATCCTCACCCAGCCTCCCCAACACATAAAGACGCCTTCCCTACAGTGCAAATATGCTTGAAAAATCCACCAAGGAGGACCTTTTCTTACCGGTGGTCCCTCGGCTGGCGTCCCAGATGAGAGCATCCACGAGCGGCGCATGTAGTGACGTCCCAACGGCCTCGTGCATTTATTTTCTCCCGTTCTTCAAATCACATCCTCCACATCACCCCCTCCCCCTCCCGTGCATTCAAGGAGGGGGGGGGGGGGGGAGATGGCACGGTCCGCGCCGCAGAGGACTACATCCCCACCACCATCAGCACCAGCGCGCGCTGCATGTCGAGTCCCTTCGAGTGCACGAGCAACTCATTTGTCCTAAATCATATATGCACCCCCGAGGCTACGCCCCCTCTTTGTGAGTCAGTGGTCCACACCCTCCTCATCTTCCACTGAGATGCCTCAGCATATATATGAACGCTCACTTTTGATTATAGAAAAGGTAAAAACACACTAGAGAGGTGTTCGTTTCAATATGTTTGTCATTGCAGCATAGCATAACAAAGTCAGCTCGTTGCTGACTTGAATTCAGGGTTTGAGTCCCCCAAACTGTTGGGACTCAAAATGGATCTGAGAGCAATTTGTTGATGAAGACTTTATCGACGATCATCAGGGCTTTTGGTTTGTTCATGTGCGGTATATGACAGTTTCATCATGTTTTGTAAGTTTCAATAAAAAAAAAAATTGTAAAAACTAAATGGAAAGAAATCAAGCTGGCTGAATACAATTGAGTCCTACTGTTTTTTTCAAGGGATGATAAAATGCCAGCAGAATTAAAAACAATTTTTTTTTTAAACAAAAATATACAGCCAGCAGAATACAGGTTCAATTTAGAAGAAAGAAGAGGGGAAAAAAATAGGGCAGCAGAATGTTTAATGACCTCATAAATAAAAAAAATAAATGCTAATAAAAAAAACTTTTACACAGGCACAGGATATAAATGAATCATTTTTCAGAATAAATAATTATGAAAATTCATGTGAACAGAATAAATGTAATGCTACTTTTAAAAGTACATTTATTGTTCTGGAATATATATATATATATATTTTTTAAAATAATAAATAATCGCAGTTTGCTATTTGAAATTGAAAAGAGACTAAAATAAGGCAATTACAACATATTTCAAAAAACGTTTTTAAACCCATTCACTGCATGCCTTTGACAAGTATAGCCTACTTATCAATTTTTTTTTTCAATGGGGGAGAATCTGATTATGCTTCTCTGTAAATGTCAAACTTGGAAACAACTTCACTGATGCACAACCACCAGTAGATGACACCATTGCCTTATTTTGTACGGAATGAAGACAGTTTGAGAGTCCATGGATGTAATGGCTGCATTTTGTGCAACCTACTGTAGATTATAAAAGAATGAGACAAGGCTGAAAGGAGAGAATCTATTCTGTCATTCGGCAGATTCGTTTATATATAATTATTGAACATAATATCGTGTGGATATCGAAAATTTGGAAATTTTCTGAAATGGCTAGCAGTGAATTTAATATCCGTATAGCGACAATGGGTACCATACTTGACCAGCAACAGTATCAATATTAAAAAATGGTGTATTGATATGCGGCATATTGATATGTTGTCATTTCTTATATTGCAAAAATGCCACAGCGACAGCACGCCACTGGTGTCTGCCAGTCTGGACAAGGTTCCCTTAATTAACATGATAATCCCAAATGTTGGGAGTCCCGTCAATGAAAGGCAATCCACCCAAAACCCATTGTGTGTACACGTGAGTGTGCATACGTGTGTGTGTGTGTGTGTGTGCAGTCATGTGGTCTCAACATTTGCATGCAAGAAGTTGACCCAGCCATGTCATGTCTGTCTAGACCACCTCAATGAGTGGCTACATACCTCCACACTAAGATATGCACACTGCGCAGCACCAGACATGCAAATCAGCGCCATTTAGAAGCCATCAAACTCATTCATCCTTTTTTCTTCTTTTTCAACAAAGTAACCGTCGCAACCGTCTAACTGCAACTCTGGGTTATTTATTTGCCGTGAGACAAATAGAAATACTGAATTCCTCACAACTACGTTTGTTTCGATGACAACAGATTTCATTTTCGGTATTGCCCAATGTTAGCAGGATTGGCTATTAGCATTTATGTCAAATGGAAGTCAAGTAAAAAAAAAATAATACTTTGAAACGTGCAGTAGGATGCCACATTTTTACTTTTTTTGTGCTGCTGTTTTGGTTAGCAACATAACATGGTGGTGTGACCACATGTCAGTCAACCAGAATGCCATTTGTCATCTCCACCTAATGTGAGATTGTCTTCAATACCTTTCGGGGAACTCAAATTAAAACATGCAGTAAGATTGTTATGTGCTACTGTTTTGGTTAGCAACACAGCATTGCATCACAACCGCGCAGCTACTGGAACCCTAATAATCACTACACACCTTGTTCTCATATATGGTCTTCAGTACTATCTAGTGAACTCATTTACATTACAACATGCAGACGCCACACTTTTTTATCATTTGCGTGCCTCAGTAAGTGTCATTGTTTTGGTTAGCAACATGACATTGTGCAGTCACATGCCAACAGTCTACTAGAATACCAATCTCCACGTGACATGAGATTCCCGTTTTGTTTACAACATGCGGTAACATTCCACACTGTTTATGCTTTACCCGACAGGTGCTGCTCTTTTGGCTAGCAACCGGTACCCAAATGTGCTCAGCAACCAAACTCTTTCATGTATGTCTAAAAAAACCGAGATAATTACACTTAATACCCTTGTCATTTTCCCATAATTCTCAACCTATCACTATTTGAAGGTTGTTGTTGTTTTTTTAAATCCATGACAAATCCTTGCAACTAATTGTGGCTACTATTGGAAGTGTGGTGTTTACAGCTCATTATTGTGGCCTGTACGCTAAAATGCTATCCTGGGATTTACTGCAGTTCATACATTAACTACATGTTTTTTTTCTTTCTTAGTACTGTAATTGCATGTCTGCCATTACTTTGGTTACCTAGCAACGAGATGCATGTGCACCATGTAACTTGAAATACTAATTAATACGTTTTTTTAATGGGGGGGGGGTATACCTATTTACAGTATATGTTTTTCATTGGGATTATGAACTTTCTTTGTTGATGCTTCATTGACACTGAAGTGTATATCACCAAATATGGTTGTAATAACATCTAACACAAACTACATGCCCTTGCAAACATTTTTAAGTTGACAATGTCTTTGTCTTTCATATCTAAAAAAGCTCTGCTTATTTTTCCTCAGATAAATCATTGGCCCAATGGACTGAACGGACATTGTGCTGCAGGAAGGTAAATTAGGATTATAGTTGACAAGTTGCGATGAATTCTCGTGGGTAAATATGGGGAAAGTTGTTTTCCGGAGGACTAGAAAAGTGTTCTTGATTCTTTGCATATTGCACCTCTCGAGTGGAAAGCTGTTGTCTACATTAAAATAGTCGTCTATTCACTATGCTCAATGCAACCTAGCCATAAATCTTCATTGCAATAATACAATAGACTAAAAAGGAAGCTCAACTACTACATTTAACCAACCCTTTTAAATAACTAATTATCAGCAATATCCCAAATGGAGTTTATATTTTTGGAAATTGTGTACAAAATGAGCACACACATATTCCACTATTCTTTTAAATGGCATTATTGAAAAAACATTGGTAGCGTTATTAAAAAGCACATTTCAAATGTCACTTTCTGTATCTAAATAACTAACATGACTTATAAATTATTTTATTTTTTAAACATTTGTGATACTCGTATCCTCTCAATAAATACATAAATACACAGTTGACTCTAAAGCTCACATCTAAGGCAGTAAGCAGTTCAGGGGAAAAAAGTCAAATTATTACCTTATTATTTATGAATGCAGAATAAGCAGGTACAGCATTAATTGAGATGTTTGTTACTTATGTTTTTTTGTTTTCATGTAGGAAAATAATTTGCTCCATTGTAAACCCCATTCATGCAAGTGTATATTACTTTTAAATGTCATATATATTTTATATTCATTTGGATTAAATCATTGGCATATACGGTATTGAAGCAAGCCATTTTCATTTTTCAACCGCTTTGTTAACAGTAAAGGGGTGAACGTTCATTTCTTCAGGTACTATGCTGCCATCGTGTGGACACTTTATATATTACACGGCTGGATTTTTGACCGTATACCGCCTCCAACAGGCCAAAGTGTGTAAATCCGAACGAGGAACCACTGTGTAATACAATGGCCATCCATTTTTACACTTCCAATTCTATCAGTGACTTGGTGTAATCTGATAATTATGGTATTTTCATTTTCTGATGTACTAATAAACATTACAGCAGCGAGACTAGGGTGCTGCTGCTAAATGCTTTTGCAATCTTACATGAACAAAGTAACATTTTGGCAAGACTAATTCAAAATATTAAAGTCAGTTTAGCGAGGGAATACAGTAAATATATATTTTTCAGCAAGTTAACCTAAAAAAGCACCTTTATTCTCATATAATGCCTTTTATTATATAAAAGATACATTGATTCTCTAATAGGAGTAATCTGTAATAATGCACTTTTTTTACCCTTAAAAAACACCTTTATTCATTCAGGGATGACATATTTTTATGTTTTCATTTTATCAGGACTTTTAATTGTCCCACAGTTAAGGTATTAAGCAATAATTGTTTGTAATATGTTTGTTTTATTGGCACAGCAGCACACATATAGGCATGCACAAAAGTTGGTATGATATAATAATTTATTGCATTTTAAGACCTCCAAATTACAGCTTGCGGACATCCTTTGGTCCAGGGACCCACGTTAGAGTCTAGCAGCTAGATGGTGGCCCTCGGGCTATATGTTGCCCACCCATGGTCTCTCATACATTAAGTGAAATGAAAGCACGTCGTCCTGAAACACAATACGTGGACGATGAACTGGGAATTGAGTCTCTTGTGCCCCATTCTATGGACCAAGACCATAGAAACGGGGGAAAGGTCCACTTAGTGCGTGGACGTCACACAGTGAGCGTGCATTGATAGGATGCCGTCATGTCTGTCAGGACGATATCGGCGACAAAAACACGGTTTTGTCCTTTCCCGACAGTGAATTAGCGGCATGCGGAGATGTGAAGAAACAAATGAGCTAGCGGGCTCCTGCATAGCGGCTCTAGTCTCCATTGGTATTTTTGCCCACATGCAAAAATCATGCAAAAGGTAAATACTGTGGCGGAGGGATACAAACACCACGGCACAACATGGCCGTCACCTCCGTCATGTCCTCTCCTGTGGGACCGGCTTGCGCTAGCGTGATGTGCGCCGATTGGCCGAGGCGCAGCTCACCTCGACCTCCCATTGGCCCGCGAAGGCGTCCATCAAACTCTTGATGTCGATGACGTCTATCATACGCTGGTTTCACTGTATCGCCTTGGTGGACAGTATAGTTACTTAAAACATGAAATGGAATAAAATGTCGCGGGTTATTTCACAACGAAACGTCACGCAAGCGTAATCGATGGTTCTTCACTGAGAAGTATTCCGTCCCGGCTGACGTATCTTGTGTGGGCTTTTAATCGGCAATATTTCAGGGTAAGTGGAGTGATACATTTCCTTCCTGCGTCTTTTCCCCCCTTCGCACCGGAGGACCGCTGCTTGCTTTGCTTATTTAAATATCTTTAAACGCTTAGCGACGCCGCATCTCTTTATCCTATACGCGCATACGCTCGTTTTATCGAACGAAAGTTGCCATAATGTGAATTAAAGTAGAGCGTGCCCACCGAGTTGGAAGGGATGGTAATGGCTGTCGGCCGGAGCTTGTTACGGAGGGATTGTCTAATGGCCTCGATTCCAGTTGACTCTCGCTTCAACGTCATATTTTCTCTTACGTTTTTTCCCCACGGTTAGTGTTCGCTAAACATGTCCTAAAACGACATCGTGATTCCTCATTTGCGTCAGTGGGCCTGCCTGTCTCCTATCAGTCAAAAGGACAACACCGACGTAGACACCATAAAATGCTCTGTGGACCACCATGGAGAAGATGTCCACACCAGAGTGAAATGAACATTTAACACAAAGAAAACTGCACACTTAAAAGCGTTTTTGTTCAAAGCTCATATTGTTTTATTGTTGTCCTTGAGGCTTCATTGGGGGGAGATCTGAATATTTACCTGGATTGGGTTGAGTTTGGCTTGATGAGATTATGTCTTTAGTATAGTTGATATTATTCATCCATCAATTTTATATACCGTTATACTCATCAGGGATGAAGACAAATGCTGTTGACTGGAGGAGAGAGGTGAGGTACACCCTGGACTGTTTGCCAGTAATTTTCAGGGGATGTGTAGACAAACAAGCATTCACGTTCACTTTTACACTGACGGGCACTTTCAACTCGAAAGTGAGAAACCTAACATGGTTTGCCGAAGTGGTAGGATGCCGGTGTACCCGAAGAAAAGCCACGCAAGCACAGGGCAAACATGCAAACTCAACAGAGGAAGGCCCAAATCCGAAACTCAGAGCTGTAAGGCAGATGTGATCATCACTCAACCACCACGTAACAATTCTATGATTTAACTGTAATTCAATTCTGAAATGAGGTCAGAATGCCAAGAAATGTTGCCCACCTCCCCGAAATAACACACAACAATGTCCCCTACAGGCTGTGATTTGGATAGTGAGTTTCGCTGCAATCTGATTGGACGTTTAGCAAGTGTCTATGATCCAGTTTGATTAAGTTTTGATTTGATATGGGTATGTTGTGATTGGAACCTTGTTTGGATATTTCGCTGTATATGTTTGTTGTACAGTCACAAAGTGTCCCCTGAGATGCGTAGTAATGTTCTTCATCCTACTCATTGATTTAGATTAGTGTTTTTTGGGCTATGGGCACACGTTTGATGTCACTTTTGAAATGTGTTTGACAAAATCCCTACTGGCCCTTATGTAGATGTGAAGGTTACGCAAAGAGGTATTGCAACAAATAAACACGAGTCAGTGCAGAAGTGGAAATAATTGCTCTGTAAGTGTGTGTGTGTTTTTTTTTGTTGCTTATCCACATTTCATTGGCTAGTGTGTAATCCACTTAAAGGTCAGCGGCACTAATGAGTGCACTCTACAACAGACAGATGAAGACCCTCGGCGTGATTGCGTTCCCCCTTCATCAGGCTCGCTTGAGCATCACTTGCCTGATTTAACCAATTTGATCTTGCTGTAATAAACCAAATGACTGCCCCCCCCCTCCACCCCTTTTGAAATAACAAGTTAGCCATTGTGCGCCGTTTGTCTTTTTTCCGCTTCCAGGTGTCCAGTGAGATGAGTTTGGGTTTGGACAAATTTCATTAAAGAGCCAAATTGACCTTGTTCTCACTGAGTCCAATCAGTAAGCTGGGCTGCTTCTAATTGAGCCATCAGCGCCTTGAGCGGAGGGGGGCCTTGCACGGACATGTCAATTGCACTCATTAATGAGGGTGCTCAGAAGCCTCGCAGGGTCTGAGTCATTCCAATCAAAGATGATGTTTTCTTACATATTGCAAGAAGAGGGATGTCATTGTGTGGCCTTACATTGACACATCAAAACCCCCTCTGGAGTAATGTTCCTCAAAGATGATAACAGAAGGAGAGCTATGTTCTTCTGATAATCACTCATAATAGACCGCATCATCACACATGGTGTTTTAAAGCCTCTCAGCTTAACGATCTTCGTAAACAACACGGAGGACAATGGACACATTTATCAGCCTGGTGTTTTTGGAGTGTTGTGCGAAAAACATCCAAATAGAATCGCACAATTTTGGTCAAGTACATGGAATTGGATTAGAATTATGTTATGAACTGCTAATATTATGATATGAAAGCAGTAAAACGTTCAATGCCAAGACTTTTAATTGCATCTTTCCACTTTCGTCACTCGCGTACTTGAATAGTTTGATTATAAAAAAAAAAAGGTTGAAGAAATTCAGCCTCAAAGCTTTGTAGCGATCATTTTTTCACACACACTAAAATGTTCGACGGCTGTAGTTGCATGAGCAAAAATAAGTCAGCAGCTTTGTTTGTAGGGGAAAACCTACATCAAAAATGTCTATGTAGATGCTCTTGAGTTTTGTTAATATCAATAATCAGAAGTCAGAACTGTATACTATATTCAAGTGTGAATGACAGCTAAAGCAGTATGTGGCCACTACATCCTTTTTATTTTCTGATCGGTGATGCATGAAATGCAACGTTTTACACCAATTTCCTTCTTGTGTCCCCACAGGGGAGGAGCGACACCCTCCTCCATCGTCTGCCATTTCACTTGAGCGGTTTTCCTCCGCCCGTCGCTTCACCTTCAACCTGGCCAGAGAAATGTGCCAACACCGCCGCTGTTGTTGCCCTCCGCCACCTTCCTGCATCTGATTTTTAATTCATTTTTTTTCCGGGGCAATCAAAAACAAACAAAGCTTGCGGGGCTAAAAGAGACAGCTTCTTTACTTGACTTGACCACCTCCTAAGCACCATGGGTAGGAAAAAGATTCAGATCCAGCGGATCACTGACGAAAGAAACAAGCAGGTAAATGAGAGCGTTTGTTGACCTCCATGTTGTGATGCCCCCCCCCCCCTCCTCTCACCCCCACTAACATTTGCACACTGTAACTAAATGCTGAGTCTCCAGTGAACTTCTAAAGCTGAGTTAGATTCAGGGTTGTTGCTGCTGCTGCCGTTGGTGGCGGTTGTTGTGGGGGGGTTCAGTTACTGGCAGCTGAATGCTCTGCATGTTTGACACCCGTGCACTTGTGCGAGCAGCTGTCACTGTGAAGTTGAAACGAAACACCCAGTTCAACCCGAGAGTTTGAGCTTGCACGTTGGCAGCAAAGAAATTGTACAGTACTCCAAAGCAGGGCTCCAGATTGCCCCTAAATTTCAGACAGTACATTTTTCATTTACTCACGCATGTGTAACCAGTCCAGTACATTTGCAGATTGTTTTGTTGTTGTTTTTAATTATTCTTAAAATGATTGTAAATTTGAACATTTTACAGAAGTGGAGTTACAGTGTGTGCCCCTAGATTTTGTCCTTGGGCCCCTAAAACTTCAGGTTAAGAGCCACTGCGCTCCTCCTAAAAAAAAAAAAGTCTGGAGCGCTGCTCTAACGCAACCATAGACAAACTTTTTCTTTTTCCTCTTGGGCCACAATATGTTATGAGAATCAGTGGTTTATTAGTTTTTTGGGGGCTCAAATTGAAGTGGTACCATAATGATTATTCTCACGCATAGAGTATGTAACATGATTTTTTACATGCATTTTTTCTTTTTCTTCATTCGTCTGTAATCAAAGTAAACCTACAGATACTCTATTAGAACTTCAATGCTAGCCATTTTCAGACCCTCCTTTCAAAATGTGAAAGGCATACAAATGCATAACAAATTGAATATGCAGGAAAAACACCGGTTCTGAATGTATTTACAATCATCATAGCATTCGCAATTGTTCCTAGGTGACATTCACCAAGCGCAAGTTCGGCCTGATGAAGAAGGCGTATGAGCTGAGCGTGCTGTGTGACTGCGAGATCGCCCTGATCATCTTCAACCACGCCAACAAGCTCTTCCAATACGCCAGCACTGACATGGACAAGGTTCTGCTCAAGTACACCGAGTACAACGAGCCACATGAGAGCCGCACTAACGCTGACATCATCGAGGTAGCGTAACAACATCAGATTTATACTCTACTTGTAAGGTATCAAATTTATGCCATGTTTATATTTACAGCATATGATGTAACTCAGGTCTTCCTTGCATTGTTTTTGCATACGCAGACTTTACGGAAGAAAGGCTTCAATGGTTGTGACAGTCCAGAGCCCGACGGCGAAGACTCCATTGATCAGAGTCCCCTGAATGATGACAAGTTTCGGAAGACCACAGAGGACCTGGATGTTCTCTTCAAGCGCTACGGGGTGAGTGTGAAATCAATGCCGTCTTGTGGTTAGACGGTAGCGTGCATCTCACACGTTTGTCATCTGAAACGTTACAGCAATCGACGGCTCCACCGCAGACCTTCTCCATGCCCGTCACCGTGCAGGCGTCCAATCCCAGCCCGCTGCAGTTCAGCAACCCTGGCAACGCGCTGGTAACTACCTCCTACGTGACGGCGTCGTCGCTCGCCGACACCCACCTCCTGTCGCCACAGCAACCGGCTCCTCCGAGGAACACCGTGTCACCCGGGTTGCCACAGCGACCGGCCAGCGCAGGTGAGACATTCTGCCGAGGTCGGCAAGTAGGACGCGTCAGCAGAAATAGCACTAGAAAGTTTGAAAGCATTTCACTTACCATTACATCCTCTTGAGAGCCATACTAAAAATATGATGCAGCTATCAATGGGTTTATGTTTATTACTATTATACAAGGAAAAGTAATGATATACAGTAAATGAGTGCCTCACTATATGGCAGAAGAACCATGTGACTTTTCTCCCAGCCAGTTGACGAAGCGAGTTCCTAGAATTATAAAAACAATATATAATTTTTACTTATGAAGTATGTTGCTTTTTCGTTTAATTGAAATTTCGTAATTGAAACAATCAGGTTGAAGCCAATTTAAAGCTACACAATGGAAACGTCAGAAATGAATATAAAATGGCCACACTTGAGGGTTATTTGAGGTTTATGGCGAGTCATCATCAGACTTTGCCGCTGTGTTCCATCCACGCGTTGATAAAAAGTTTTTCATCTTAGTACACCTGAAAATGGTCAAAATGTCCAATCTGCTGTTTCTTGCTTTTTCGTGGATCTCCTTATGATACTGCGCTTGAGTGTGTGTGGCCATCTACTGACTAATCATTGAATTCAACAGGCGCTCTTCTGGGAGGTGACCTGAATAATTCAAATGGAGGTTGTCCAAGTCCAGTTCGTAAGTACTTTATTTGTATGTTCTTAATGAGTTGTATTAGCCTGGCCTTATCGATCTCTTTGCACAGCTAACGGCTACACCAGCGCCAGGGCCTCGCCGGGCCTGCTCACCGTGTCCAACGGCAACAGCCTGGGCAAGGTGACCCCGGCCAAGTCGCCACCGCCGCCGCCCGCCAGCCCCCAGATGGTTAGCAGCCGCAAACCCGACCTCCGCGTCATCACTTCTCAGGGCGGGAAGAGCCTGATGCAGATGGTGAGCTGCTGATGGCTTTCATACCGATGTCGTGTTTGTTGTCTTCTAGCGGCAGCGGCAGCAGTCAGGCCGCATTCTTGCAGGTGTTGCCTGTGAGCATATTTTGTGGTTTTATGAGCATCTTCGCACACACAAACACACAGTGACAGACGCTGTATTTCCCCCTGGCTTGTAGCGTGTTGTTCAATGCAGCCACGCCCTCGATTTTTCTCTACTTCTGTGACTCCTTACAAACATGTAACCCTCTCTGTTACCACCCTTTGCAGACAGAGGATGAGCTGGAGTTGGTAAACGAGGTGAATGTCCACATCTTAGCATGGTCGCAATAGAAAAGAAGATGACACTCATTGGTTTTGTTGTTGTTTTGTTTGGATGGTTTTTGCTCCACTGGCATTTCTCGGGATGATCCTCAGTGTGACTGCATGCGGTTCAGGCCTCATGACTGTCTCGTTCTCTGGTCCCGGCATTATGATCTTCATGATCCAGGACCGTAATCAAAAGGAAATAAATACAGTGAACCCTCACTATTTGCTGCGATTAGGGGCCAAGACCCACCATGTGCGAGGATGCTGTAATTTATTTTGCACACATGCAAATACCAATTACTACTTTCCTATTAGCTGTTTTCTGACTTAATGATACATAGATATTATCATTTTTTATAGACATCCTCTATATCACAAATAATTATCTTTATTTAGTTTCTGAAATGAACTGCTTAACTTCCACCACTGCCAATAGCGATCCTGACATCATCTTGAGAGGTTTACAACCCTTTCTAGCCTTCCTGTCAGACTTCTACTGCTAGCTTACTCCTCTGCTAAAATTTTGCATGAGAAGAAGCAGAGCTTTTGGACATGAAAATGTCATTTGCGAACAAGCGAGGGTTTACTGTACTGTTTTCACCAAACAGGGAAGCGCCGCATGGCATGATCCTTGTTCACCGACAAGTTGACACCCATCTTCACCTTCCACATTGAAAGTTTACACACGCCTCAACATTTCCTGCCATTACATTGAAGGCATGTTTCGTCCTTAGGGACAAATCTTTAAGCACGGCAAATTCTAGATTCAGAATGTGTAGTGGGTATAATTTGCTACATGCTACATGACAACATTGTGGATTTGACCACGTCAAGAGTTTCCTGGAACGCTAATTGACTATAAAGAGGCAGTTTTCATATGAACCTTAAGAGGAACTGGTTGCCACGGTAGGTGCTGCCATTTTGGTTAGCAATATATTTCATATACCTCAGCTGTTAACTTGGTCTGAGAGATGATTTACTATCATTCTTTTCCTGAATGGATTAACGTTGACTATTTGGACTATTTCATAGCAAGTCGACCACTATTGAGAAAAGAGTATATATTTATCTTTATCTTATATTTGAATTGCCTTTAATGTAATATCCCATTTACGGTATGTTTCACACAACAAGGAAAATCCCTCATACTGTGGACGTTGTCACTGTAAGCATGTCAGAGCCTTTACAAATGTGAAAGCACATTGAATGACCGGCTTCCTCTTTTTGACAGAACGCCCAGCGGCTGGCAGTCGGCGCCCAGATGGCCCAGACCCTCACCACACCCGTGGTGTCGGTGGCCACGCCCAGCCTCCTGGCGCAGGGGCTGCCCTTCTCCGCCATGCCTACGGCGTACAACACAGGTGAACCGCAAAATATCCATCATGTATGATACAGTGTGTTCATGTTAGCTGGCATAGACTGCAGCTGTCCCACATCTGTGTGTTTGGATGTAATGATTACAGGCAGTGTGAAAAGGGGCTAAAATCAGACCCGATTAGAATTTTAGTTTTTTTGTTCTTTGCAGAGTATCAGCTGACAAGCGCAGACATTACCGCGCTTCACGCCCTGGCCTCTCCCGGCGGCTTGCTGCCCACCACCGTGGCGACGTGGCAGCAGCAGCCCATCGTCTCCCAGCAACCACAGCAGCAACAGCAGCAGCAGCAAACGCAACAGCAGCAAATCAATCTGGCGTCGCTCAGCAACTTGGTGTAAGTCCTCTCAGCTGTTCCTTCTGATCCGCCGGCACGCTGTTCATACAACACATTTTTATGCAAGCATTTCACCTTTCCTCTCCAGCATTTCACCATTTCAGTCTCTTCACACTAGAAACAACATTTTAGGGCTGTGGTGTTACTTGGCGACGCAAATAGACAAATGAATCCCGACCCCCCCCCCCCAACCCATCCTAAGCCCCCTTGCGCGGCGGTTGGGTCGCAGATGTTAGTGTGAGCGGCGGGTCCTTGAAGTATACTCTGTGCTCTTGTCGCCATGCAGCATGTGGGGCGTGGACAAACAGAGCAGCGAGCTGTCTAGCCAGGTGTCCAGTCTGGCCGCCAATCTGAGGTGAACGGCCACCACAAACGTGTGCGTGTGTGTTTGTGTGTGTGAGAGCGTGTGTCCAGTGTCGCCACCTTGTGTCTGTAAGGAGGACAACACAATCTCAGGAGACACTTTATTAGGTACACCTGAACAATAGTTTACAGCTGTTGTGCTCGATTCTATAAGGTTGGATTTTACTCTCTGCAACTTGAACTATGTAGTGCAAATCAGGCTTGTGCAGGTGTACCTAATGTTGTAGCCGATGAAGGTAATGTTACTAGATACAGAATCACACACACTTTGTCACTGTGGGTGCTGTGTTGCGTTTTGTCCTTGTCAGGTTGTTAGTCCTTTTTGTCTTTGATGCTGCACATTTTGCTTCACAATAGCGACGACCGCATTAGTGAAGCAGGAAGGAACTAAACGTGTCTTTGTGGTTATTTTGAGTGTGCTAGTGTCGAGTCCCTCGGTGTGTAGTGTTAAGAAGAGCACAGAATAGTTTGTGTTGTTTCAGATGACATAATTGACATTATTGCGCTTGTTGATCAATAATGTCCGGTTCACCATTTTGGGGGTTTTGGAAAGCTCCAACCTTTTGTTTTCTTCCCCACAGTCTGAGCTCTCCGTCCAACCTGCTCTTGGGTAGAGATGAGTGGTTGGGCCGGTACTGTATCCCACTTCCTTTTCCTCTCCACTGTTTGTCTTCATGTACGCTTTTTGGCTGAAATCCCCTTCCTCGCACCTGCCTTCTTCTTTAGCATGTGTGTGTGTGTGCACAGTCAAGACCTGTGTCTTGGTGTCATGTCACGCTTCCAGGGTTGTCGTCTTTGATTGTTCTGGAAGTGAATCCCAATATCACCTCATTCATTTTTCATTGGACGCTCCCAAACAAAGTTTTACTATAGATGATTAACCATAACATTTTGATTTCAACCATCATGAATCAGATATCAGCCATTGCAAGTGGGATTCCACTTCTCTCCCCGGACATTATTTGGACTGTGGGTATCCAAACTTTAAAGACGCATCGGGTCCTTATTTTATGAACAAATTCTTAGGAGAGCAACATACCTCAAAAGTCAAGGCACTGTGGTCTAGCACTTATCTACCGATAAGCTAATAAATAGTAAAGTCAATGTTGCAGTACGTATTTGTGTGAAAAACACTTTTGAATCAAAGTCAATTTTGGCAATGTAGAAAATTGTGCAACGTTTCGAATTTGTATGTATATATTTGTATGTCTCCTGTACTTAGTGGAGCTAACATACTTGTCTTATTTGCTGTAGTTTACTTTATAGTTGAAACGATGATTTGAGCAGGTTACGCGCTTCATACACTACTAGCTGACTAGTTTGTGGGATTTGGAAAAAGGCCAATAATAAACCGCAGACTTGGTTGAGGTGGACCTAGTAGCAATAATTTGAAGTAGTGTAAGTACAGTGGAACCTTTTTTAAGGTTCAACACGATCCATTCTGACATGCTGTCAATCAAGTAAATGTACAAGCATGGTTGACAGTAAGGTAACATTATTTTATTACTGTCATACTAGTTGAAGGCATTTTATCGCATTACATTTATAAAAATTAATCACTATAAAACAAAAAATCAAAACACTATTTTAGCTAGTCGAATGAGTCAGTTTACTTAAAATATCTTCCCTTGTAAATTTTTTTGCTCTTGTGCCAAAAACCCAAAGACAAAGCAAGAAGTGAATCTTTTGCTCACTGAACCGAATTTGTTGCCATGTTTGACTTGATAGAGGTTCCACTGTAGCACTAAACACGCATGTAAACGTCCCGATTGTCTCTTAGCTTAGCATGCTAGCATTAGCTTCTTTGTTTTGTTGTGATGTTCTGGCAAAGAGTCCAAACTGTTGCGCTTTCACTTCCGGAACCTTCCCGTTTGTGTGTCAGCCACAGGGTCCCTGAATGCATCATAGGCTTGTTGAAAATGGCTTCTTCGTGTTTATGCGCCGTGCCTTTAAACGTGATGTCATCACATTTGTGTGGACTTAATGTGCTGGTGTTCTTGCGGTCAGGCCCGTGGCGCACATACCTCAAGGCGCCATGTTGACGGTCAACACCAGCAGCGGTGTCAGCATCAAGTCGGAGCCAGTGTCGCCAGGTCGAGAACGCAGCACCCCTTGCCCTCCACCGGCCCCGCCGCCTCCGTCCTCTGGCGCGACCCTGACAGCGCCGCCCCAGTACCCGGGCTCACTTTTGTGCCTGGAGCCGCCCACAGGACGCTCGCCCGCCGACAGCGTGAGCAGCAACGCCAGCTCCTTTGAAGGCAGCGACCGCGAGGACACAGGCGGGGGCGGAGCCAACAACAACAACAACATGGTCACCGCTGCGGGAAGCGTCGGGCCAGGCCGCTCTGACTTCAGCCCCTCGCCGGAGCAAGAGGGGGGCAACATCAAGAGAATGAGACTGGACGCCTGGGTCACATAAGCGGCGACCGAGAGCATGCAGGGAGGTTTGGACGACACTTAAAACACATCACGTCACGTCGTACACGCCACATGTGAGGACGTTGCATGCCTCACCACGCGCTTTTACACACAATTTCGGCCTCAACGCCAACATTTCTGTGTACGCTCTCAGCCTTCCAGGCAAAAGATGAATGCAGACAAGTTGGTTGTTCAAGACACGTCGTCTTCAATCCAAAAGGCTTCTTTGCTTTTGAATCTTAGGTCTGGCTGGGGAATGATGAGTGACCTTTTTTTTTTTTTGTCATCTGATTGGTCAGTTGGTTGTTTATTACATCAATGACTGACTATATGCCACGGCCGTAGACAGCCCAAGTTCTGGCATGAAACATTTATTTGGATAAATATAACAACAAAAAGAACTCATAAGAATTTAAAGTGCTATCTCGCCATGTTCAATGGTCTTCTTCATAATAATCAAAATCACTTGAGTTCTGAGGAATTTAGGTATTTAATCTTTCTGTTAGTCACATAATACCAGGCATTAAAATGAACATGAAATTGAAGAGAAGAAGAAGCCTTTTGGATTAAAAAGGTCTTCACCAACCAACGAATCCAGTCTGGTTCATTCAACTTAAGCTGTTTGTTCCTCACCGCCATTCATCCATCCACATTCAGCGGAACTCGCTTTCTGCAGACGCCATTTTAAACCTGTCCGTTCTTTAGCAAGCCCCTCCCACACTGCACTTTTTTTATTTTGTACTTTTTGGAAGCGCCTGGTGCCAACGCACTCCTCTCGGAATGCCAAACGAAACGCGACGAACACTCTTGTGGTGCTTTTACGACTGGGCGCCATGCAGATGCGCTGTTGTGTTCTTTCTCTGTTGGTATTGGTTCTGAAGGTCCGTCACTTTGTAGAAGAAAGACTCTCAAACTCCTCCACAAAACTTTGATGTCCTCTTTTCGCGCACGAGCTAGCCCGCCATCTTCTTTTCCCGTGGTTCCCCAAAGTGAACGGACGATTTCTATATTTCTAAGGCTTCCGTTAGCTTTTTGGCTTCAAGCGCGTGTATGTACATATGAGTATATTTGCCTAGACTTTGCTAGCTAGCACTTAAAAAAAATTTGTCAACTCAGTGGATCTGTCCGCTATTATTATTATTATAATTATTATAAAGAAGCGTGACGTTGATATGTTTGGGTAGCGTACCCCACTTAGCGCCTGCTTGGCCGTGTTGTCATTTTTGCTACACACCCAACATGCACATTGGAAAAGCAGCACACACACACACACACACACACACACACACAATCACTGCCCCTCACATTAGCCTAGCTTACCATATCTAGACAAACATTTAGCCCTTTTTCTACGACAACCAGTAAGTCAACAAGATTGTTTGATGTCATTTTTAATAGGAATTTGTTTCGTCAACATTATTTCAGTGTGTGCACAAGTTATTTAGTCAAAATAGAAGAGATGATGTCTACTCCGACCTTACGCACCAAGTCCCAAATAATAAACCCCCACCCCCCTTAATCACGGCACCTTGTCTGCGGTCACTTGACTGTTAAGTCTACGTGTGAACTGGCAGCGCTTAGCTGTGTTGTAACACTTGATATATATATATATAAAAAAAATAAAAGTACAACAAAAAGCTAATGTTTTTGGCAGAGCTGTAAAATGCTAAGCTCCGCAAGACTGTTATTGCATTACAACACAATCCATTTTAAAACACTTTATTTAAAAATCGATACCACGCAAGAATCCCCCCCCCAAAAAAAAGGCCATCGCGGAGATGCTAACGTTAACCGCATGACAGCTACTTAAGCCACCACGGTGATGTGCGCAGTTTTGATTGGACAATCAAAATCAAAGTCGTCATGATGAGCAGGACCAGCTCTCAGAGCTAAGGGTTATTACAAGTAATAATATTTTTTTTAAGCATATGCAAAATGCATATATTGCCAAAAATTTACCCATATCTCAGACGAAGCAAATTTTGCCAATTTAAAAAAAAAAGTGCTTTTTGGTGTATAGCGACAACACGATGAGTGATATAAAGGATTTCTATAAAAAAAAATTGTGTATTCCACTTCTTTTCATGCATCTGTAAGTCAACAAAATTCGAGATGCATTGTTTACGTTGGATTGCAATATCTTTACAAAGATTTTCTGGCTTCACCTTTTTGGGGTTTTTATTTTCTTAAATGCACAATTTAAGATACATGCATTTCAATGGAAAGTTACCCCTCCAAAAATTGTTGCCAAAAGAAATTGTTAAAAAAAAAAATCATTGCATGATGCTATGACAAAAAAAACTCAAAGATGTTAACTAAAACATATTGTCCCCCAAAAAAAGTACAAATGTGGTTGCCGAAAACACTGATGACAAAAACATTTGTCCAAAACCTTGAATTTGTACGACTTTAAATCGGTAAGCAAAAATACGACAACAAATTTCAGATATTTTTTTTATATTGGATAACAATGACGTGATGAAAGAAAACTACTGTATTAAAAAAAAAACGTTTATCTTTAAATTTAAGAGTGTATAAAATGTGGCCATATTGTAAATGCTTTTTATTGGAAAGGCCAAAACATGCGCATTGATTAGCATTGGCTGCCTGCAAAAGTGACCCCATCCCCCGCGCCCCCTCCCCCATCGTGTGGTCATGTGACAATCTATTGACGAGGGGGGAAAAACGCAACACACTTTACTTGTCGTGTACGATTTTTCTTTTTATGAGATTTCTTTGTGCAACGCCAAATAACTACTTTTAGTTTGTGAAGTTTGTAATTTTTGGAGCATTGAACTCTTTGTCATTGTTATCACCAACATCCAAACTGGTTTCCTTTTTGTTCAAAGTAACTTGCACGCTCGGACAATGCGGTATTAGCAAATGCAATAAAAGGAACGTACCAGTTAAATGCTGCAGTTTTCATCCAGATATAGAATATATTTATAAAGAAAAATTGGTGGAATTTGAAACGTGTTAAGACGCATGGGACGCAGGTAACCGTTATGTCACACGCAGTCAGAATGATGTAGCAAATAAAATACTAAAGATGAAATTTATAGCTAATATATTGTGTTGAGCTAGTCTGCTATGGGTTTTGATGTAAAGATGTTTTGCCGTTTTGTTTTGTTTTTCTTGAACGATATACAGTTTGTGTATATTTTCATATACAAAAGTATGCACTGATGTTATTGAAATTCTATACCGCTTTTACAGAAAAAGTGTTTGTTGTACCAAAGTATCCAAGTCCCTTGAAACCTTCTCCTTTTTGCGTATGTTTTACTGTATTTTATATATTAAATGACAAACGGAGTGAAGTTGAAGCGTGTGCTGGTCTGTTCAAAAAGTTTTATTCAGGTCCCCGCACAAGTTTGATTGGCCTCGCTTAAATATTCATTCATAACTTTTGACACAAATCAGCTGCTTATAAAAGGGATAATCAACAGAAAGTTCATAAATCTGCAATATTTAGACTTGGACTTATTTACAGTTGCTTTTAAGGTGTCCAGTGTTTCGTGGACAATTTGTCCGATTTTGTGGGAAAACATTGCCAGTTTCGAATGAAAGGCTTCGGCAGGAGAAATTCGTTCCACTTAAGTGAGCAAGGGCCTGCATGAAGATTGCATTGTTAGTGTCCCACCTCTCGTTCAGCCCCACCAGCGCTGCTGGGGCGGAGGCTCCGTGGCGGGCGGCGCCACGTCAAAGACGGCCTCGGGTCCCGCTGAGGAGCACACGAAGTAGAGGTTGGCGGCCAGCATGACCAACATTGGGAAAAAGGACAGACCGAAGCCCAGGCCTCGGATGCTGCTGCCCAGCGACAAGCACAGCCAGTAGATCAACCTCAGGGCAAAAAAAAGAACAACGCGCTTACGTATCTCCCTATATTGCACGTATATGTGATGTCTGCGGTGTTGTTGTGGTACCTTCCAAAGACAAAGATGACGGTAAGCAGCGGCACAATTTTGACGAGTTCGTGGCTGACGTAGGACGCCAAGACGGCCAGCTGCAGGAAGTAGAAGAGGAAGAGGCCCACCGATTGGCTGACGAAATGTCTGTGCAGTGACACCATCCTGTTCTCCTCTTTGAACTGGAAACTCGGCGTCACCTCGCCATATCGAACCCTGGCCACGCCCTGCACCACCACGCCTACGGACAAGCAAATGTCACATCTCTATAACAAAAGGTCATGCGTCGTGACCCCCCCCCCCCCCCCCCCTAAGAGGCAACGTTACCCAGCATTATGGGCAGTGAGGCGAAGATGGCGCAGCGCAGTGTGTACACCACCCTGTGGGGGGCGCTGCCCATGAGCGGGGAATCAAAGGGCAGGAGTGCGTAACCCCCCCACACCAGGAAGGGGAACACCAGCGCCCCTGACGCCGTCCACAAGGCCAGCTTCAGCTTCTCGCAGCAGAGGTCTGAACACAACACCAAACACTTTTTAACAATGCTGGGCCAAAATGAAGACGACGTCTTTCGTACTCACACTCGTTCTGTTGCGATTCATTGTTGTGGTCAAAAGGTGGCAACGTTTGCGACTCCCTGGGGTTCTCCTTGTCGTGATTGTGGTCCTCCGTCCCCATGTCCAGTCGGCTCTCTTCGACCTCACTGGACTGCCGCCGCACGATTTTCACCTGCGGCGTGAAACCCATGGCCCCTTTCTCCGAGACCCAACAGGACTCTTCCTCCTCATGTTCTTCTTCGTCATCGGCCAACGAGCCGTCTCCTTTGCTGTCCCTCGGCGACGTCGGCAGGTCGTCCCTCCACTTGTCGCCCTCGGGCATGCTCTCGCGCCACTTGGCTTTGCTCACCCCGTCGTCCTTGTCCTCGGCGTCAGAAATGCAGACCTCCGACGAGACGCCGTCCGTGTCCTCGCTCTTCCTTTCCCTGTCGCCGGGCCACGGCAGGGTGACGTCGCTGGCTCCTGGAATCTCCACCTCGTCACCCTCCTCCGTTTTTACCAATTCTTTTTTTTCTTCATCTTTGTCCTCCAATTCTTCTTCTCCAGTCTTGTTGCTTCCTGTCAGCTGACCTTGTGCAATTGGGCCGACTGGCAAGAGCACCGTCAGCTCCTCCTCACCAGACATTTGGCCTGACATGTTTTAGTCTTTTTTTGAGGGGTTCAGTTTGGCTAAAAATGCAAAATTGTCGGAATAAGGTCGTCAGGAACGCATCCTCCACACACTCAATAGCGTCATTTATTTTTTCCTGTGAGGAGATAACAGTTTAAAATGAACAAAAATCATTTATGGTAAGTATCTTTGAAGCAATATAAAGTGGACACAAAAAGTCCACACACCCCTGTTGAAATGCAAGGTTTGTGTGCCATAATTCTGCGGACCATGGCTAGTACTGTAAGATTCGACAACAAAAATGTCAGGAAAAGCCTACTAGAACATAATTTGGAATCAATCAGAAGCACTTTAAAATTGTAGCACATGTGTGCTAACTCAGATTTACATCGAGCCAGCCATATATATATTCAGTTTGTGGTCATTACTGTATATTGTATATTTGTTATTAATGTACAAAACTAAACATTAAAACTGCAATAGAAAAGGTTTTTTTCATTTTTTGTTCGTTTTAAAATTCATTAATCCGTTCATTGCTTAATAAAACTGCTTAATGATCAGCAAGAAATAACTTGTAGTGTAGCTACTTAGAAAGGAGGACGAAATCTAGACTTTGACCAGATAAACCCTGAAAAACACTGACAGAATTTTTCTTTCAGTGTAAATAACTCAAACAACATTTGGTTTGTGTTTTAACATGAAATTTGGCAGACCAGTCAGTGTCGGGTGATGAAAAAACTCAACTAAAACAAAACGGGCCTGCTTAGCAGTATTGACGAAGGTATGCTAGCTAATAACAAGAGCAGAGAAATGCAAAGTTTCAACTTTGGAACTTGTTTTCCACTTTGACACACACACAAAGCAGCCATGGGTCCGAGCAGTCCACTCACCTGCTTGTTCGTCACCTCACACACACCGAAGTGCGTCCAATTTAGGTGGGAAAACTCAAGTTTTTAGTGTTTTTTTCCGTTCGTCACAAGCGGAAGCGAGAGAAAAAAGTTTGCTGGACAGGTGTGGCAGGTGCACACAATAACGCCTACGTGGCCAACGTCATCGCCCGAAGCTCCACCTTGTTTTTCACATAACAGGCAGAGACGTAGCTTGTCATAATAAGGCAAGGCAGGCAATTGCTTGGGGCCCCCTTAGCCAGCAGGGGCCCCCAGAGGGCCAACAGATTTGACACAAACCGCATATCCTTCACATTAGCAATGACAATTGACAGTCTCAAATTCCCATATTTTCAAAGCTGCAAAATTAGAGAGCGTGAAGAGGAGACGCATAAAATCTTATTGTAGTCATTAGCAAGTCTTGTTAGCAGGTTTTGCTCGTCCTTGTGAATCAGATAATTGTTCATATCTATATACATGCAGGGGGCTGCTGTAGACTGTTAGATATTATTAACATTTAAATTCTTTATTTTCATATATTAACCATTGTTATACATTATTAACATCTTAATTCTTTATATTAACCATGTTGAAAGGTTTTGTAGACGTGTGGGGCGGGCTGCTGTAGACTCAATCTCCCAACCTTCTCTCAGCTCTAAGTAAAAGAGAAATAGTGATCTGACAACCGTCAACATCAACCTTGAGCAGAGATTCATAATCATGGTTGACAGCCTCCTGTTCCTACTCCTTTGTTTTTTTTTTATTCATTCATTTTTTCTTTCGGACATATCAATGTGACAGTTTCAACACAACCTATATTCAAGTCCAGTAGTGTTTCTTACAAAATTTCTTTAAAGCATCCACTATACAACGCTCAAAATACTCTATATCGGGGTCACACCATGTTTACTGAACTGGGGAGGCATAACCTTTGACATGGACCAGCATGCTTTGTGTGCAGTGAGATTCCGAATCCGATTATTATTATTATTAATTATTATTGTTATTGTTATTGTTATTGTTATTGTTATTGTTATTGTTATTGTTATTGTTATTGTTATTGTTATTGTTATTGTTGTTATTATAGCTAGTAAGCTCTGGACTCCGCTCCGACCCGGAAGTTAAACACTGACCGGAAAAGGAAATGAGAAATTGTTTGGCTTGGCGTTTTTTGTTTTGAGCACATGGTCGTCTCCAAGTTACATTAGTAGGTAATTTTGGATTGTTTACATGCACAGAGGCGTCCACAATAAAGGAATATTGTCTCTACGTCGGCTGCTGCCCGTCTACCTGCACGTCAGCTGAAGAAAAGTGGCGACGTGTTGTGAAAAGGTAACTCGTGCTCAACTTGTCCACGTTTTTACTACATGGTCCTCTAAATGTATATTTTTGTTTAAAAAGAACCATCGTCTCTTATTTAGCGTGTCCTCGGCTGACTCTATTAGATCAACTAACGAGACACGATACTATTCTCCAATGTAAAATGTATTTATTAGTGTACTTGTCAAAAACGAGAAAGTGTGAGTTAAAAATAATATAAATACAAAAAATAACAGCGGGATTTAAGAAAATCCAATTTGAGCATTTGAAAATGTTCTAATGAATCAGTTCATGATGCCTTGTGGGATTAGTTGATGCTGTATTCGAAGATTCGAGTTGCTTTTTCAGTTCAAAACTCATCTGGACCTCCAGCAAACTTGCCTTCTCGCAATTTTGCTTCATTTATTGTTTTTATATTATATCATAAACATTTCATACAGTTCAGTAGTTCACCGTATAATTTCACGCAGGGAGACGTTGTTTTACGTGGAGTTATGTGGAATATTTATGAATGAAGAAAGCTATCTAGTTGTATACTCGAGTAAATTGTGTTTTCCAAAGGGTTCGCCATTGTAGAGTGACGCCACATTCTAGTCCGTCGGTGAAGTCGGGGTATTTTTTCCTACCCGATTTAGCAAGTGGGATTCCCACAAAAAAATAAAAGATTTCCGAGTTCAAGGGGCGTTCTCGACTTCCGAGCATCCTCGAATGCAGCATAACTTCTAGCGGGCGGGGCAGCAGCGGTTGGCGAAGGCGGGATCTTGTGCGAGTGATGGGTGGAGTCAGCAGAGCGGAGTGAGCAGGTGGGTGAGTGGCTTGGGTTGGACTGCGCTGACCTGCTTGCTCAATGCATGTATCACTTGCATTCTGTGAAAAATCATCAACAGGCAGCCTGTGGTCAAAACTTCAGTAATATGACATTTATCAAGTAGTGACGCGAATATTTCACAGTATTTCAATTGTTTGAAAGCCTAGTATTTTATGCAAATTGGCACATACGATATGCAAATGAGCATTACTCACCGCTTCCGTTTCTGTTTTCTTGACAGGATCGAGGCCGTTTGGGACATGGATGGGCCTGTGCTACAAGCATGCGATTGGAAAGCTGCTTTTCAACAGGTGCGTGCACTTTTTTTTACCGAGGATGTCATGCCTTGTGCTTGAGGAGGTGTGTCTGATGCCACTTTGCCATTTGTCAGTGCACTGACTTGCGCCTGATGTACTTAGACACACACCAGAACAACATCTCAATGGTTCTGGACATGTGTTTTTTTTTTTTTTTTTTTTAAATCACATTGGTGTGGCCCAAATGATTAAAAATGAAATATTTAGAAAATATAAACAACTTACAAACAAAAATAAAAATAACTTTTTCAAAAAAAATCTTTGTTTTTGGTTGCGCTCATCTACTTAATGACTTTCCAAACTGGCCAAATTTTTCGGTACACCCTAGTTGTTGTTTTGACTAATGTATACAGGTTCTGATAGTAGATAGACAAATCATGAGGTGCCCCTCAAGTGTACCTAATCAAGTGTCCAAATATTGGGTACGCTCCCAGTCTTATTTCTCGATGTGTCTATTGACAGATAGATCATGTCCACAAATGTCATGAGTGGACAGACTGTAGAACCTCTGCATGTTGTTCCAGGTGGTCTGTGAACTTTGATTTAGATGAGCTAAAAATGCTTTTGCTTTTACTGATGATTCCACATGTTAACCTTTGTTAACGATTTTCAACTGAAGCATTTTAAAGACAATTTGGCATCAATACTCACTGTGAGTTTTTTTTTTCTCTCATATTTTTGGTTGAGCTAGGTAGCATCGGACTTAGCTGTGTTGTGAGTAATTCGATGTGAATGAGCATGACTGACTCCTTTTGTTTTTGTTTCCCGACAGGATGGGAGGAGGTCTTGGACCAACACACAGCCAACAGACTCAAGACTTTTCGGACATGTCGGATGGGTCTGCACTCCATTGACAGCAAGCTGCTTCTGGACAGGTGTGTGCGCTATTTGAAGGCAAATGTTGTGTGCTTGAGGTATGTGATGTCACAAAGCCACTTCTCAGTGCGCTTGAACCTCCGCTTGATTTCCGACACACGCACAGCAGAACATCATTCAATGCTTAAGGATAACATTGTTGTGGCTAAATGATTGAAAATGTTTGGCAGAAGGTATTTTGAAATCAATCAATGGATGTTATTTTTGCCCACTTTTAATGGTATTCAAACAAATGTCCAGAAGCATTGAATGATGTTCTTGTCTGTTAGTGTGTTTGTTGACTTTCTGAGATGATGGCTCATTTGTGCTCGTGACATCACACACACACACACACACACACACACAACATGGTGCCGTGTGCTGCTGCTTCCATGTACAGCCTGTCAACCAGTCTTTGTAACTTAAGTCCAACATAAAATTATTGTTGTGTCCAAAAAAGTGCTTGTCTCAAGTCAAATATATTGTTGAAGTGGAATGAGTGTCTCCGTGTTTGATTTCCAACTGCACTGTGCTTGTATTTTCAGGGCCTCGAATGGATTGCACGTGGATTGTTCTTGAAGACGTTTGGTCTCCCGTCCGAGCTGGCTTTCTCGCTTCGTTCTCAAGGCCAGATGACGGGATTTTCAGCATGAATCGAGGAAGCCTGCTCGGATCAGGGGCCAAAACATCTTCAAGAACAACCTGAACAATCCACTTGCAATCCATTTAAGGGCCCAAAAATGTTTTTTTTGCTACTATGAAGCTTCAACATGCAAATTAATGGACATAGCTCCACCCACCCCCACAAAAAAACTTAGTTATTTAGCATAACTAGCCACACCCTCTCTGAATTGACCAATTGGTGGGTTGCATGCAAATTAATTTGCATAACTGGCCACACCCTCTCCAAATCGACCAATCAGCTGACATCATGCAAATTAATTTGCATAACCACACCCACTTTCTCGCCGAAACCGGATATATGGCCTAATTTGCATAGACCACGCCCTCTCTGAATTGACCAATCGGTGGGTTGCATGCAAATTTATTTGCATAACTGGCCACACCCTCTCCAAATCGACCAATCAGCTGACAGCATGCAAATTAATTTGCATAACCACACCCACTTTCTTTTTGTAAAAATGGATATATGGTCTAATTTGCATAAACCACGCCCACTCATTGAGTCGACCAATCACATTGACAGTGTACTTTGCATAAACCACGCCCACTTATTGAACCATCCAATCAGATTCTGGCACTTATTACAGAACCCACCAATCAGATGGCTTCCCGCTCAATTTGCATAACCGTGCCCACCATGCAATTTGGCCACACCCCTTTATTTAGCAAGAATTTTTTTTTTTAAACTTTTCAAAAAGTTTTTTTTAATGTTACAAGAAAAGCTCAGAAAAGTTATAATTGTCAATATTTTTTTTGCAGGTTTTTTAATGTTACAAGAAGAGTTCAGAAAAGTTGAAATTTTGTTTTGCAGAGTACGTGTTGAAATGACAAAGTGAAAAAAAAAAACTTAAAGATGTTTTTGTTTTAAGTTTTTTATTTTAACAACACAACAAACTTAAAACAACTTGAAGTTGTATGACTTGATTGCTGCCTCCTTGTGGTCACCAGGTGAAGTTGCGAGCCAGCGGGAGCAGATCGTGCGGCCCTAAAACAAAACGACAACAGTGAGTAAAGTCAACTTGTACAGCAAATGTTTTTGAAATATGATGAAAACTTACCATCAACTTCAAAGCTGATGCATCAATGCAGCACCAAGAACACAAGTGTTGGACCAAAGTCACTGCCTGGTCAAGTGGCCTCTACAACAACAAAAGTGTTTGTTTTTTTTTCCTTTAATGCAGCAAATTTGACAGAAGATGAAACCCACCAGTGCAGAAGAGGGCCTACGATGTTTCTGGGACTGTCAGTGACGACGCAGCTGCATTCACAGGAAGATGAACTTGAAGAACACATTGACCAGCGGGAGCAGATCGTGCGGCCCTAAAACAAAACAATATCAGTGAGTCAAGTCAACTTGTTGTACAGCAAACGTTTTTGAAATATGATGAAAGTCACCTGCACAGAAGGGGATCCGACGACTCTTGTGGGATTTGGGCCAATCGCTCACACGGCCGCAACGCCAGGAGGTCCGCCATGTTCCTCGGCGGCTGCAGCAGAAAAACATTGAGGAGAAGCTCGCTGAGTCGACAGCATTCAAAACTTACCGTCAACTTCAAGCTGATGGCAGCAACAAGAACACAAGTGTTGGACAGTCAATGCTTGGTCAAGTGGACTACAACAAAAAGGACTTTTTTTTTTTTTAATGCAGCAAATTTGACAGAATTGAAATCCACCAGTGCAGAAGAGGACCTGCAACTCGTTTCTGGGACTGTCAGTGATGACGCAGCTCTGCATTCACAGGAAGATGACCTTCAAGAAAAGTTTGAAGTGACCTTACACTTCTTTGCAGTTTGGCAGCGGACGAACTGACACACAAACGAAAGAGAAGCAATCAACCAGTCCAGCTTCTACTCAAGTTTATTAACACGTCAACAATAAAATACATTTTAAAAAAGTGGTTGAGCTTCTCCAGGGCCCAGAGATGCTTTGGCACCATTTAGTTAACAAAAGCAGAAGATATGTAAATGTACCTTTTTGAGGGTCCCGAGTGAAGCGCAGTTCAATGCAGCTTTGGGGAAACTACAAAAAGAGAGACGTTCAAATAGGTTTATCAAATGTTCACGTCAGCCATTTTGTTTTGCAGCATGCTCAAAACCAGCCTCATACACATTTCTTATTCCTCAGGCAGCTCCGGTTCAAGTCAAGATGCCGTTTTTACCTGCGCACATAGAAAAAAGCAGGACGTCAGGAATGGTTAGTGCAAGTCACCTGACATGTCTTTACCGAGCCTTCACCATGTGCTAAAACAACATTAAAACATGATGTCACATTTTAACATGTATGAGTGTTTGTGTCTCACCAGTGACGACAACAGAGCTGGGCTCGTGTCAATGGCCTGAAAGACACGGTAACATAATATAGTTAGCTTTGAAACATGCAAGCACGTTTAGCCAGTGTAGAGCAAAAAAAAAAAAGTATTTCAAAGCCAAAAGATGGGGGAAGTAAGCAACTTGATTTCAAGGGGAAGCCATTCGCTTCGAGATGCAAGCCTGTGGACAAAAGTAAAGAAAGTTAAGAGTTGATTTTCACTGAAGTTGCTAAAGTACAAACGCTGGCAACTTACCTTCTGCCAAACGGTGCTCTTCTGCAGATGCTGGAAAGGGAAAAAGCATTTCGTGTTACTCAAGATCTTCTGTTTAATAACAAAATGTTAACAAGTACTTTACTTACCGCGAGCGTCAAATAAATGCGTTGGTGTCATTTTAGCACGCGATTGACGTTGATTGACCACAATCGAGCAAACATTTTAGCTAGCATGCTAGCAAGGTGTTTGCATGCTGAAAACGTGAACATGTTAAAAGTTACAAGTTACGAGTGTAAGAAGAATCTTTAAACAAACCTCTTGTCAAAGCTTTTGGTCATCTTGTCGAGATGTGGCGAACAGCAGGCGGAGGACGTCGACGTGATGCTGGCGAAGAAAAGAAAGCTCGCTCGTTCAATTAGTCACACCTTAAATAGGTTTTCGGTAACAACGTCATCACTTGCTGTTTTTTTCGAAAGCTTTATTTAACCAAGAGAACAAAAAAAAAGTATTTCGACTGCATATAGACAGAAAATCCTGGTAAAATCAGTAAAGTATTTTACTGGGATCGAACCCTGCTCGTCTGTTCCACAGCCCATGTCGGTAGCCATTCACCCAAACGCTCTTGTCACTGTCGGTCCTTTAGGTCATAAATATGCCATAGAATGAGAAATGGCGGCGGGATCACAACCACCACTCTATGAATAGAACCAAAAAATCCCGAATTCTCAAAGCCGAGATGGTCGAGTGGTATAAGACATTCCCTTCGGTATATTTGTTCTCGTGTTCGAGACTTGTTTTCCTTACACTTTAGAAACCGTCTAGATATGTTAGTTTCGAGGGTGCACCAACGAGAATCGAACCCAGGATCACTTGAACCGGAGGCGAACTTTTATACCATTCGGCCATCACGTTTGAAGCTGAGCGATGTCTTATCTTGGGTATTTATAGGATTCCCACATGATTGTATGAACTCGATAATTACGATACGGTTCAAATTACTGTGACGGAGAAGCTGGCCTAGTGGTCAGTAGTAAGGGTTGCAGTAACCGCAGACCACGGTTCGAATCCATACCTCTTCTGCTTTTACGACATTATTCCTCAAATTATTGAAAATAAGGGCGATGTCGGGATTCGAACGCGTTACCATCGGTACGGGAGTCGATATCTTATTTCAACAGCCACCTATTCAGTCTGCATCTGCGAAAAATTAATGAAGGTGATGAGTACGCTTCTTCCGAACTCAAGTTAGTGTACAGACTCGATAAATTTAAGCTTCATAGCGGCGAAATTGGCCGAGTGGTCAGTAACAAAGATTACCGTATCCATAGACAAGAGTTCGATTCCAGATTCGTTCAATTTTTACGAGATTATTTCTCAAATTATAGAAAATAAGGTAAAGGGCGGGAATCGAACGCGTTACCACAGGTACG
Organism: Vanacampus margaritifer; assembly: GCF_051991255.1. Lineage (NCBI taxonomy): Eukaryota > Metazoa > Chordata > Actinopteri > Syngnathiformes > Syngnathidae > Vanacampus > Vanacampus margaritifer. The sequence continues at coordinate 14,881,828 of NC_135448.1, read as the reverse complement.
GGAGTCGAGATCTTATTTCAAGTGCCAACTGATCACGTTTCTCTGTCCGAAAATTAATGAAGGTGATGAGTACGCTTCTTCCGAACTCAAGTTAATGTACAAACTCGATAAATTAGGGTTTCATAGCGGGGAAATTGGCCGAGTGGTCAGTAACAAAGGTTATCGTATCCACAGACCTGAGTTCAATTCCAGATGCTTTTATGAGTTTACTTCTCAAATTATTGAAAAGAACGGGAATCGAACGCGTTACCACCGGTATGGTAGTCGATATATTATTTCAACCGCCACCTGTTCACATTGCATTTGCAAAAAATTTATGAAGGTGATGAAAACGCTTCTTCCCAAATCAAGTTAGAAGTTATTTACTCAGCCCAACCTTCACCCCTCCCCACCAGCCATTATATAATTTTTTATGGGTATTACTTTTAATTCACGCATTCATATCCTGGTCGTCAGCTATGTAATCTACTCAAGTACAAATCCAACGATTGTTTTATATATTAATGAACGGCTCACAAACAAGTCAATCCTATTCCCATTCATCCACAAGAGGGCAGTATTGCATTGTGTCTTAGTTGCTTCTCCGTTTTCCTGAATTTTGAACTTTGATTGACTCCACCCACACGGATTCTCAACGATTCTTCTTTTTTTGTCGAACTATTATTTCCTCTCCTTTAATGATGCGCGTCTTATAACGGCACGCTTATTGTTTTATCACATTATTGAACAATTACGAGTGCGCCATTTGCTGGGAGCATGTGGTACTGCACCCAAACCACAAATTTATATGTAGACTTCCTTTCCCACAACTTTTGAACCCTGTTCCTCGGGGCACACTGTCCAGCCTATTGTCTACGTCTCCATATTCCAAAGCAGGTGAGGATAGTTATCAGGCTTCTCCTGATTGGAATGACATGCGTTGGGAAAAGTGTTGGTCAAAACAAACCACACCACATCTGGATAGATTAAAAAATATATATTTGCACAGAAAAATCCTTAAGAAGGTTAAAACAGCCATTTATAGTAAAGCTTTTATTTACATTTTTTTAAAGGACCATTTATAGTTGTTTTTTTACTTAAGAAAAAACAACAACCATATATAGTAAGGCTTTTTTTTTTTTTTTTACAGCCATGCGATTAGTAATTTTATTTTCCTTATATCTCGCTCACTTAATGTTGACCGTTAATTGAAAATACAGATGAGCAATTTTAAAATGATGCATTATGTTTACTATGGATGGCCGCTGGGGGCCTCAATCCCTTCTTGCTTGGGGCCCCTGGGGAATGTTGCTACGCCACTGTGCACAATCCCCTTACGCACTTTTTTTTTTTTATTAACCATATTCAAAAGAACCCCTTACTGCAAGCCCTGACGTCAATCTACCAATCAAATTATTCGATTTGTTGCACACAAGCGCCACCCGCTGGCCTGTATCAGAACTGCAAAAGTGTTGCTTTTCCCGCCACAAAAGTCAATCACATGAACCAAAGTTATTTTTCTTTTTTTCTTTTTCTTTCATTAACAGGGTTGTTCCCAACACTTTCCTACACGTGTGTAGTTAGCGGTTGTGGCATTTGTGCTGGAAATGCATTCCAGATCATCTTCAGGCGCCCCACACTGTCCGCCATCTCCTGGTCCGCATTTCTGAGGCGGGGTAAACCTGAGCTGACAGCTGACAATGAACCAATGAGCAAAGGGCGGACGTGACGTCACAAAGGCAACTTTTTTAAGTCTTTTTTTTAGCCGGAGACGAGTACAAATTCAACATGGCTACTAGCTGAAGAGAGACAGTAGTGAAAGATTTATGTCGTTGTTGCGGGAAGAACTTGAAGAGTGAAGTTGCTCACGAAGACGATGTCTATGGACGCCTGTCCAGACCCACTTACTGGCTTGCCAGGCTAGTGCCGCACCAAAAGTGGAATGCGGGCTTTCCTGTGCTACACAAAAGAATCATTCACAAAGAAATACAAACAATATTGAAAACATCAAATGAACATACTACATGGAAACTGGTTGCTATGCAGACAGCCTGTTTGAGTGGATGAGTTTAAATGCAATTATATTTAATATATTTCATTTTTGAAAATACATTTCTCAATGCATGTTAAAAAAAATAGTTCCTCTATAAGATAACAACAAAGAGTTTGAAGAACAAAATAACCACATACTGTGATTCCCCCTGATATTTATTCATTTATTTTACAAAATTTGGTTCTACTTGTCTTTTTACATGATCCACATTTACTCCATGTGCAGCACTTTGTACGCAACAATGGTTGTTTCAAATTGTTCTGTAAATAAAGTTGAGTGGGGTTGTCGCCATCTCCTGGTCAATGTGAGAAATGCTTTCAGTGACAACTGAGAATTCTAAATAAGTGTTAAAACTTTTCCTTACTCGTTTCAGACAACAAACGAGAAAATTATTTCAATTTTGGTGTTTCTATATTATTAAAGCAAAAATACATTGAGTCATATTGCTATTGGATATGTTTCCAAAATTAGTATCCAATTACCAAGAGACACGGGTCTTACTGCAAGACGGATTTTCAGTGCAGACTGAGAAGCGTAAAAATGTAATTTTTTTGCACGAAAATCTACGTACTGTTTCTTTTGTCTGCTTGTTTCTAAAAAAGGACGTTACGTTAGTTGTGTTTTGTTCTAAAAATTAAAATTCAAAATATGACACTTGAAATTTTTGAGTGATAAAATATGTTAAATGTTTGGTATGTGTAAATTTTTGGAATGTAAAAATTAAAAAATGCTATCAAGATAAATTGAATGTTGAATGTGCCATTGGGAGATGATACGTTATGAGTTAGGCTATAGAGATTGTGACAGGTGAAGTATTTGCATTTTTACATGCTGTGTGACATTAAAAACAAGAGACTAAAATGTCGAAACCAACTACAGGATAATCAATAAGCCATTAACTCAACGCTAACATACATTACAATGTGAAATTAACAGCCTAAACGAAATTAGCATTGATGTTAGGGAGATTAAAAACCTTCAAACCAGCCATTACTATAACTACATTTATCTAAATTATGTTTAGAATTAAGACTGCCGCGTAGCAAATAAAACACAACAATATTATCGTACAGTTGTCATCATATAGTCATGTTATATACTCGTTTCTTTCCTTGGTATGCTAATTACTAGCAGTGAACCACGACGGCAGGTCAAATTGAGTATACACGTGCCCCCCCCCCCTCTCGC
>NC_135448.1:14556108-14573608 GCF_051991255.1 Vanacampus margaritifer | reverse complement strand
GATAATAGCCCGTGTCAGAAGAAAACTAGAACGAGCCAAAAGATGAACAAAATTGAACAAAAGAAGAAATAAATCTTTCACTTTCTATTATACAGTCCCCTAAATAGTGACCTCACCATTTTGTGTGCTAGTGCTACTAGTATGTTCTTAACTCATTAACTGCCATTAAACGTCAAAAATTCATTTTTTTTCCACTTTTGTTGAAAATCTAGATTTTTTTATTGTACATTTAGTTTTGTACATTAAAGTTGCGATTAATCGCAAGTTAACTAGTGAAGTCATGCGATTAATTATGATTAAAAACTTTAATCGCCTGACGAACCCGAATTTTTAATAATCTTTTTTTTTTTTTTTTTAATGAATGCGTTAACTCATTCACTGCCATTGACGGCTTCAGACGTCAAAAATTCATTTGAACTATTTCTATTAATTAAATTTTTTTTCCACTTTTGTTAACAAGAGTATAAAAACCTAGAAAAAAGTTTTTATTTTATTTTATATAAAATTTGCATTTAATCGTGAGTTTACTATTGAAGTCATGTGATTAATGACAATCAAAAATGTAATCGCCTAACAACCTATTTTTTAAAATAATCTTTTCTTTTTTTAAATAATCTTTTCTTTTTTTCAAAAAAGAAAAGGTCTGGTCTAAATGTACAATACAATATTTTCATACTCTTGTTAACAAAAGTGGAAAAAAATGTGAAACTAATAGAAATAGTTCAAATGAATTTTTGACGTCTATAGCCGTCAATGGCAGTGAATGAGTTAATAGTAAAAAAAAAATTGTCAACTATAGACTACAGTTTTGCCTCCATGTATCAGTAAGCCAAAGCTATCCATCCGGCACAAAACAATCTACATGGATATGAAAGACAGATCTCTTTCCAGTTTGTTTTCATCCCAAACCTTCTGGCGGTCAATTCCGCGGTGATTCATCCGACAAATGTTAAAGACATTGCAAACAAAGGACAAAATGTCTGCAGGTGCTGGCATCAGGACCCTTCACAGTATTGGTGAAAATACATGTGAAGGTGCCAGTAGTCAGTCATCTCCACTCTGAAAACATTTCAACCACAAATGCTCATGGTACTAAATAAATAATCACGTTTTCATAAGGCGCTTGATACGCTCTTCCTGGAAATCAGCCAGTCAGTCAATCTGTGGCCAAAAGCGACACAGCGGGAAGTTTTCTGGACACTCAGCATCCAGCTGGTCAATGTAATGACCGTAATGAGCCCTAATCTATTAGCGCCGATTTGACGGATGCGCCAGATGTCGTCCTATTTCCCGTGGCGGCGGCGGCGGCGCGACGGGATCACACCGGTGGCAATCACGCTTTGAATAAAATTCAGATTTAAAAAAAAAAAATGTTGTTATGCTTAGTCCAACTTTTGGTTAATTATGAGAAGTATGTTTTGTCCATACACGTTTTTAGAGAGCTACTATTTATTTAGAATGACATTTGTGACACGTTGCCGGCATTTAACGGTGAGCTGCAGGGGGTGTTTAAAAAAAAAAAAAAAAAAAAAAAAAAAGTATAACTCCCGTGTTCTCCTTCCGTCAAGAACAGGGAGTGAACACGTGCACGCCAAATCTGCACATGTACCTTCCACTGCCTGCTGCCTTTCCTTGAATGAGCGTATGTGAGCCGAGCTAATTGGGTCCGTCTCGATGCAGCAGAGGCCGTGTTAATGAACTGGCTGACGCGCGCGTGCGCGCACGCACGCACGCACCAACCAACCGTTCACGGGTGAGTGTGTCCCGTGCAATTGTGAGACAGTTTGAACTGTGACTCATGTTGCTTTTATTCAACGTGTCCTTGTCTCGCTGTGATAAAGGCTTTTCATGGGCCATTGAGCCATTTTACTCAAATGGACAAACACACACTGGCGCACGCACACACATAAACACTACACTTGCAAACAGACACACCAACACGACACTTTCACACAAACACCCACGCATGCATTTGCACAGTTCTACATAGTTATAAACCGCGCACACACCTTCAGAGTGCTTGACAAAACCTCATTAGGGTACAGACCTCCACCAAGGCAAACAGGTCCAACCCATGCCCGCCAGCTGCATACGCCAGAATTCTTGCCATTAAATTCCTCAAATGATTCACAGCGAAAGCAAAGCAAGCAACCTTACCTAAAGTGACCCCCACCTGATATTCAGTTGCCCCTTCCCCCGTGGGCTCCTCGGCTGAGGTAACAATGAGCGATGTGCTTTGAAACCACAATCCGCCCAAGTACTGAATGTGTGTTGTGTTGCTATAAATGGACTGAGAACACTATATAAGCTTTGTAAACCATGTCACAAACAGGTGCAGCGGTGCTACCACGCACACACACACACAGCGGTGACAGAATGGGAACACATGGAGGAAGAGTGGTCTGAACATACTAATCCGGAATCAAACACCCTCCCACACAGAGTCACAGTGTCAAAATAAAGGACACAAGGCGGTTAAGCTATGGAGCCACCAGGAGGGGGAGATGCTGCCTTCGAGCGTTGTGGGAAATGACAAAAGCAATCGTCTCGTTGTCGAATTGTCTGTCCTCTTTGTAAAGTCAATGATAAGTATTTGTTTCACTTAACTTTTAATTGGACTAAATAAGATGGAACAACAGAGGCCCCAGAATCGAACCCTGTGGAACACCATACATTCCGTTATACATATGAATTCATATTGCACACTCATCCGCCCACTTTTTTTTTTTTTTTTTGCTTGACATAGTCGGAACGGATGACAATAATCAAGAAGTCACACGATGTACCATCACAACAATCAAAAGACTTCTGAGCGAGCAACTTCCCATGTAAGCAATGTAGCATGGTGGCCAATCATGAATCATTCGAGTCAGGTGTGTGTCTTGACCGCCGCTGAATCCCTGAGACTGACTCACAGAAAACCCTGAGGTTCGATCGAACCTCGTTAAGTTCACATTACCTGTTAGCATAAAGCTATATTTTTTTTCTCCGTAAATATACACATTATTTCGTTTGGTTGAATATTATCTTTTGTTTAGTGTGTCTTTTTTTTTTTTTATCGTAAAATTCAACTTGCAGTTGACAAACAACTTGGCCTCTCCTTTGGAGAACCATGCGAGAAATATTGAAAAAAAATGCTTTAAAAGGTGTTTTAATTAATTATTTGAAAAGCGTGTGGGAGAGGTAAAATTAAAGAGAAAAAAAAAATGCAGACTTAATGTGGAACCAAGCAACCATCTATTTGAATCGTCTTTATGCTGTCCGTTCTTTGATATGGTCTGAATGGACGTGGATCTTGCGAGCGAACATTTCTGCACACTCGCCGCCTGATCAATGTCAAATTGCACTCCATTTTCACCTCCTATTATTCCTCTTCTTGGGAGCCATTAAAAGACTCTTCAGCTGCCTATTGCTCCACTTTGCGCCGCACGCTTATTAACGACATGTTCGCTGTCTATACCGGACAAGAGGCAGGCCTATTAAGTTTTTTTTTATTTTTTTTTAATACAAGCGAGAATGATGAGAGCGAAGCAACGAGATGAAGAATAAAGCCTTGGAACACATGTACAGAAATTATTTCAGAGAAAAATGAGGCAATTAATAAACCTGAAGGGTAAGTCTTACTGAAGGAATGGCCTTCGCTTAAGTGCATTTTTTTTTTTTTTACTATCACTGTACAAAACCTTTAGTTAACAGGTGTAAGCTAAACATTCAATAAGCGAACTCTGCCCTGACACAGGTAATACATTTCTTGGGTGATCTTATTTGAGCCAAACATGAGGGGGATAAAATATATTGTGACATTTTTGTTTGGTGGTGCGCCGTAGGATTATTCTACTGTAAAATACTGTATGAGCCTTGACTCAATAAAGGTTGGGAAATGCTTGTATAGACAATCTTTAGTGGCGCCACGCACGTGGGAAATCAACAGAGGAGATCAATGGCGTGTGTCCAACACAAAAGGTCAAACAAACTGATGTCACCTTTGGAATGCGAAGGAGATAATAACGAGGATTTGATTTCAAGAGCATCTTGCCAACGTTGGATTGCCGAACGCACGCACTGATAATTACAGTCTGAGGGCTGATGAGTGCGGAAATGAGCCCACCTTGATGAGGACAAAACGGGTCTGTGATTAAAGCACATGGAGACGGCCTATAAATGCAGCAATCAAGGAAGCGCAACGAGAGATTCCTCATTAGGAATTTGTGAATGATAACAAACCAATACCGGCTCGATTGAATGTAACGATTTCAACTTGCTGGATTTTCAAGCCTTTGCACAGATGTGAAGAAATCACTGACCACTTTATGCTATTTTTTGATTGTGATTCAAACTTGTTTGAAATGACGTGTTTTCAACATTACTTTTTGTTTAATGACACCTGATTCGTTTAACATAGCTACTGCTATTATTGGAGACAGGAACTCCTCCAATAAATCTAAATCTACGGACGGAGCCTTGACACGCCTTCTGTGAGGAATTGATGTCCACACACACAAAAAAAAGGTTTGTGATTGCATATAGTTGCCACAAGATGGCAGTAACACAATTAAAATACACGATACACCTGTTACATAGTAGTGTTAGTATTTAGAAGTTAAATTAATCAACACAAACAAACCACCTTTACACGAGACTTAACACTAGCCTTTAGGCTAGCATACTAGCCTAAAGAACATGCTAGCAAAAACTGACCCTTAGAGAAGGCCTGACTACATTAAGTTCATCCACTCACCACATACTTCCATGACCCCAAGATGTCAAAGGTGGCTGTAAAGCAATGTTTTTAAACTACACATGGCTTTGGCCTGAATGGGGAAAAAAAACAGAGGAAAGTAAGTTTTGCTGTGTATAAGGGGAAGGGAAATAATAATAAATACATCAATCCACTAATAGGTGAATACAGCTTCACTGCATATTCTTCTTGTGACCAATGTGCAAGTTTTTTTTTTAGCAAAAGGTTGATGAAAATGTAATTTACCAATTTCCTCGTTGAGAAGAGCAACTACACCATCCACTTGCCATTTCAGACATCCAGAAATCTCTGGTGGAATACGACGACGAGAACATCCAAAACACAAATATTTATAACTCTAATATTGTACTTAAACGTTTAAGAAAAATATGCACGTTTGTATGGAAACACTTATGCGTTTAGCTGAGGTTAAGCTACTTATTCGGTGGCACCAAAGTACAAGTGCCCCATCTGGTGGTCAACAGAAGAACTGCACTTTAATTATATTTTAAGGGTGCATGTGTAATCTCTTTTTAATACTTACATTAATCATTCATTCTTCATGCTGATCCTTGCAAGAGGGTAGTTTTCTGCAATTTCCAAACCAACCTGAAAGTACATAACTTTTACTTGACTGTTGCACTGATGAAATAAAATGGTAGATACAAGAAAGACTTACCCCTGAGCGGTGAACCTTGGTATTCACAAAGCTGCATCATCATAACAAAAAGTAGACAGTTGAACGGCAGTTTTAAAATGTTTATTTAAAAAATAAAATAGAAAAACATACATAAAAATGTCCAGAAAAACAGCCCCGAAACAAAATCTGGCCGAGTGGTTTCTGGCTCACAACAATCAGCCAGGATGAAAACTAAGGGGGCGGGGCTGCCACACTTTTAAAACCCCTTGTCCTATTTGTAACAGAAGGGAGGTCACATTGCACCTCCACGTACATCGTCAAGGCAGAACCTCAGCGGCCTGCTGGTGCTCTCTAGTTGCTTCACCTTCGAACTGTAAAACTGAAGCAAGGAGTGAGCGCTAACATATGTTTCCATAAGATTAGATTGTATACTGCATTAAGATGTTTGGCAACTGGTCTAAATGCCATTCGCAATTTTTTTTTTTTATGGCGCGACAGATTAAAGGGAAAGCCAAGTAAAAAAATGTTCTTTACAATCATGTTCTATGCGACCCCCACTAGCCTAAACATTGCGATTAATATTGCATTTGTTGAATATGAACAAAGCAGAAAAATCCCCACCCCCCCATCCACTGGACTGCCACCTGTGAAAAGGGGTGATTTTTTTCCGGCTTAATTCATATTCCATGAATGCAATATTAATCAGAATGCCATGTTTGGACGAATTGGAGGCGCAGAGAACAAATTATTACAAATACATTTTTCGAATCGCCTTCTCCTTTGAGTGGTCAGCCAATTTATATCAGATGATATTAGGTCTTTTCAAAAATAATAAATGGCTGGAGTTCTGACAATGAAACACTGATATAATCTTAATTTCTCTAAAGGCTGATCAGCAGGTATGGGTATAGAGGTAAAGGTAAATCATGGCTGGCAGAGCGTTATTTTGTGTGAATTCCATCCTCCATTCTCCATATTGATTTGGCTGCAATGTCAAAGTATAAATATGTCCTTGCAGTTGAAAGCCTTTAAAGGAGAGAAAAAAAAGTTATTTTATTCAATATCCAAAGATTTCTTTAAATTATCAGCCAATTGGCATGTTCCTCAATAATCCATGTCGGTCAGGCTTTATTAATTTAATTGTCAATTCCTCATAAAAGCAGATGTTTCAAAACTTTAGAATAGGGCTTGTAATCGAGGAAGGCTCTGTTGTTCCAATGTAATTATAAAAAAAAAATGTATAAAGCTGGTGGCATATAGTCCATAAATCAAATTTGAATGAGACCATTTCTTCATGTGAGCGTCGCTGATCAGCTCATGATCTACCTTTCCCAACCGTTCATGTTCAAGTTAAATGACTGTAAAAGCATTGAGCGTCATCGATGTCATGAGCAGAGGGCAAGTCGCTCTCCGGGCGCATGACCCTGACCGACTGTCAAAACTGTCCCGAGACGTTGCGCACGCACTTAACTAGGTGACACACGCACACACTGCACGAACTCAGACCCCGAACAGGGATGATTAAAATCCTCTTACTCCTATCATTTGGCGGATAGTTGTACAAAACTAGACTTTTGAGACATCTTGGGAGTTTCATACTAATATAAGAGGATGGGGGCTGCGGTTCTCACACACACACACACACACACACACACACACACACACATAAAAATATAAATTAACTCCTGTCCAGTCCAATTGAGCATTGACCGTCTTCGTTGGGGGGGGAGGAAAAACAACAACCCTCGAATGCACAAGTCGTGGTACGACAATCGGAGTAACCCACTTGCATAGAAATAACACGAGCGTGTGTTAGTGGTGTTGATGGCGAGTCACAGCCTGTGCGCCGTCCTCTCTGTGAGGTCGCTCTCACACACACACACACACCCAGTAAACACAAAGAAAGGCATTGCAAACAATTAGCGGAAGTACCTGGCAATCAAATAAACACAAGATTCCTGAATGGAATCAAAATATAATTCCCTTTAACTCAGGTCCTTGGATTGGCCCTCCCCTTTTTTTTTTTGTGTGTGTCCCGGACTATAAATGGGAAGCCCCTTACCACCGAGCACTTTCGAGTGCTAGCCTGGGAACTTATTTACAGCTTCACGCACCCACAGTCGCTCTCACAAAGTCGCTCTCCATTTGTCTTACGTGTTTCCATAATCCCCACCTTGGAAAAAAAAAACTGTAAAGAAGGGGGAAAAGGCAGTGACGGAAGAAATATGGCAGCAACAGTCCACGAAAAGACGATAGACAATCTTGAGGTTGCAAAAAGCCAAAGCACAATTACATCCTCTCACCCAGATATGACGGCAGGGTGCGATTTTCCTGCCACTTGTCTCCAGGATGAGAAACTGAACTTCTCGCCTTGTCTAGCAGTGGAAAACGTGAGGCTTACTGAGAAAAGAGCTCCTCCATAAAAGATAAGGAGGGGTCTTTGACCTGGGCTCCTTCTCACCAGAAATCCCCAAAGGGTTCTGTAAACAGAATGTAAAAACTCTACAAAAATAAAATAAACTGTATAAAAATGCCTTTGACATATACAGTACATACTAAATTAAATAAGCATTTAGGTTGCAAAAAGAAAAAAAAATATTGCACAAAACGGAAGAAAAAAAAAAAAGTGTAAAACGCGGCATCCCTCAGTGCCACTCCAAAAACCAATCAAGACACGAGCCCTGGAAAGAGCCGGAACCGAAGGAAGCAAAAATACTGACCGCAACGTAATACTGAAACGCTACAAGGCGGTGAGCAAAAGGTCACGCTGAAGCGCTAGCCGAGCTGCAGGCTGTTTCATGTTGCGGTCGCTTCAGTCGAGTGAAAGCTGCTGGTCTCCGTGAGGGGGGGAGGGGACCACTGGCTTCTATCTGCTGGGGCTGACGGGCAGAGTGTCCCTCTTCCGGCGCCGCCAAGTGTTCCGATGGTACTGTGCGTGCATGTGAGCGTGTCCGCGGGTCGCCGCGACCGGGTTGGTGATGAGTGGTGGGTTGTGCAAGCCCTTCATGTTGAACTTGACAGCATTCTGAGGTGGAAAAAAAGGGGCGGAGACAAGAATTCAGTCAGTCAGTCAGTCTGAACGCTTGAATACTTAAAAGGCATTGTTCAATTTATTTCAATACATAATTCATTCTCATTTGAAAATTTCATTTAAAATGTGTCGCTCAACTAATATTTATAAAATAATTGTATAAACAAAATTGTTCATTTAATTCATACATATTTTTTTATTATGTAAAATTGATAAATTGACATTTTTTGATTACATGAAAAATAAAATTTCAAATATGTACAATATCTTATATATATATATATATATATATATTATATTAAATTGTAAAATAAAGTTAAAGTAGTAAAGCTAATGTATGGGAGCCAATTTAATAAAATGTCTATTTTAAAATGCCTAAAGTATGGGTAAAAGAGCTTTTTTGAATAAATTAGTCATTTTAATTTTTAGATATTTAAAATGAAATGGAACACGAATACAACATTTTGTCATTACTGTTTAATTTGATTGACAATAAATCAAATACAATACATTATTTAATGAAAGCAATACATAAATAAATTATAATATATTGTACAATATGTACTGTGCAATAGTTTACAATAAATCAAATGATCAATTATTTAAAAAATAAATACATTAAAGAACTTTTTATTTTTTTAAGCACTTTTTGCTTTATTCTTTCTTATTTATTCCTTCCTTCATTCAAATTATATAATGTATAATATACAGTCTAAAAGTTCATTTTAGTTATGAAATTATTCGTTTATAATTGGAAATTTAATAAATAATAAAATATTAAATGTATATTTACAATTAAATTCTCCAATTTTAGCAAAAAAAGAAGAAAAAAAAACTTTAACTTCTAATTTATGGCAACAAATATTAAAGGCCTTTTGATATTGTAAATACTCTGTAACCTCAAAATGATGGGACTGTCGAGAACAAAGGACGGAGAAACAAATGCAATGATGACTTATTTAACCGTGTGACCTTAGCAGTGTTGTTTGGTACCAAGTAGCCGCAGCTAACATGCTTTGACGTGAAGCAAAAAGGTCAAAAGCAAAATACCCACTCCTTAAAAAAGAAAAATGAAAAAAGAAAAAAGAAAAAAGAAAAATGAAAAATGAAAAATGAAAAAAGAAAAAAGAAAAATGAAAAATGAAAAAAGAAAAAAGAAAAAAGAAAAAAGAAAAAAAATAGCACAAAGTGACATATCACTTGCTTTATGTTCGGACTTTTTCAATGATTTTCAATTACTGGATCTGAAGTGCGCAAAAAAAAAAAGGTGAAAATGAAAAACTTGGAAATTAACGTCACACACACACAGTTTAAAGAATTCCACTAAATGGTGTTGTCATTTTTTTTTTTTGCGCTAGCTCGGCAAGCAGTAAACGACATTTTAAGAAATGAAGCAGCAGGACTTGAGAATGACACACTTTGCATTCAAGAAGAGACTCGGTAATCATTCCTTGCAAATCCCTTGCGGGCTGACATGAAACGTGATCAGCTTCAAACAGCTAAGGAAATACCGAAATGTAAAGATAAGCCACGTAAAAGTCACATTGTGGGAACACTGCGGTGGGAGAAATGAGTCCTGATGGATGTTATGTTGACATTATGCTGGCCAACAGGCAGCTTGTTGTAAACTAAGAAGATCAATAATAGATTACCGGTGGCATTTGTTGGGAGTTTTCCGTCAACAATTATGGCCCTATTCTAACAGTATTGCTTTGGTGCCATCTGGCGCCATCTTGGTGTCAATGACGTATATTGAAGTGAGATGAGAAGTTTCATTTAGACATTAGCAGCATGTTTACCTCATTTACCTAAAAAAAAAAACTTAAGTTACGAATGTGACTACATTTCTATGAATTGAACAAATTACCGCCACGCCTCCAAGTTCCAAACACAAGGAAGTGCAATTAAACGCATGAAAAGGGGACGGAAAAGAATGAGATGGAGAAAAATGTTTGTGTGTCCGGAGCCTACCTTATGTGCGTGGCTGGGTGGAGGCTGGGGACTGGTATGGGCACGGACATGGGCCGGGGAGTGCAAGTTGAAGAAGACGGGGAGACTGGTGTCGATACACACCTGTCTGCCAGGTATGCTGTGCATTGTGAGACCCCCGGGGAGTGAGGCGCGAGCCTGGCAAATGAGAAGAATTTGATTAAAAATGACTGGCTGCCTTCCATAATCCAGTCAAAGGTATGATGATGTCATTTTTGCATGCCTACCTGCGAGCCAGGAGGCAAGAGCAGATGGTGTCCTGCCATTCCCGGTTTGGCGGCGCACATGCTGAATCCCGGCGGAAAAGCCAGGCCCAGCGGTGGGAATGACGTGTAAGGCCGCAGAGGGGGCGGCGGCACGGGACAGGGTGGGGCTGAATCAGAGTCCTGATGAATGGGTACACAAACGAGGAGTCAGCACTTTTTTTCGGGATGTACTTTACATTTAATGCAGAGCAATGTTGAAAATGATTTTTTTCTTCTCTCCAAAATGCATCTATAGATGTTTCTGGACATGTTCTCTCAAGTTTTCCCATGATCGCTGGAGTAATGTTTACAACTTCCCTCCAGTATTTCTGGTATTTGTGTACGCATTCGCCGCGCAGATGCACAACCAGCTGTTGGCTGTCGCCACCTCTGGCACGAGTGTGAAGAAGCAACAGCGGGGATTCGTCCGGAATAGGAAAATGTAAGCGACAAGAATGCAAGTGCGGCCGAAGTGGAGGAACTCCAAGTTCCGCTTATCATCATCATGGGACATGTGAGGTCGTTGGCAAGTGACCAGTTTAGCGTGCTGATAACGTGGCTGGCCACACACACACACACACACACGCAGTCTTCACTGGTTGCAGTGCTTTGCTAGCCAGCTTGAAGACAGTGATTTGTTTCTGAGCAGAAAGGAGGGAGACTGGATTGCAATTTGTGAATAAGAGGTGGAGCAATCTGGGACACATTACAAAGAATGTCTGGATACTGAATACTGAATTTTATCTGCTGAGGGGATTCTCTTCTAACATAATAACTGTTGTTAGACATTATTAACATTTTTAATTCTTTATTTTATATATTAACCATGTTGAAATGTTTTGTGGATGTGAAGTAGGTAAGATAGTGTTGAACTCAGTATAATTTGACCTTAACCTAAGCTGGTACACCTTGTTTGGTCTAAAATTCCCTCTCAGTGTTTACGCACACACATTCTCTTCGTGGGAGCGTACTCTGCTTTGGGGGAGCGCACACACCCACACACACACACACCACTGACTCTGTTCGCATCATCACTCACGGCCACTCTAGATTTTGTTTTGGGAAAAAGTACCCTGAGAGTATATTTTGTCTAAAAATGAAAACAGGTGCAGTCTGTGTACGGAAATAATATTATGTAACATATTGTGTGAGAACCAATCTGTTCTACTCATTCTTAGTAGGAGGAGAAGGGGTGTTTCCTTTCAAAACTCGATTCTTTAAAAGCTGGATTCCGCAAAGGGAGGGGGCACATGGGCACTCTGAAAATTCCACCTCATACGTGATGTTCAGTGTTGTTGCCGTGACCGGAGAATTCTCTGTTTAACTCTTTGACTGCCAAAAACGTTAAATAACGTTTAGTAAAATCCTATGGAGGAGTGCCAAAGACGTTAAAAGACGTTTTTTTCAAAACAGAGATGAAACTAACCATTTTCTATTGTTGATTACTGAAAAACGGAATAAGGTAGAAACAAACTTTTTTTTCTGATAAAAGATGAGAGTCCAATCTTTCATTTGGTAGTATGTGTGTTTCCATAGTCCAAACACATAATTTTCTGTGAACCTTGAAAGATCAGTCAAAAATGCTTAAATCGGCTGGCACCCACGGCATCCCTTTTCTGAAAACGTCTGGCAGTCAAAGAGTTAATAAATCATCCTTGCAAGGTGTTTTTTCTTACAAGAAATCTGTCTTCAAATGTTTTGGAACACGCAAAAGAGGACAAATAATTAGCCTCTTTCACTGTGTACATTCCACCATCTGTTACAGACGCAACAACATTGTGCTACAATCCATACAGCTGTTGCCAGGTGACACAGCCTCCACCCAGAGGCTCTTTTATCATCATCACAGGGGATTTTAATGAACCTACTTACCACTTTTCACCAGTGTGTCCAGTGCAATACAAGCGGAAATAAAACATTGGACACCAAGGATGAAAACAGTCCTCCACCCCTGCCCCCATTTGGATGATCTAAACCACATATCTCAAACTGTCGCTGTAGTGCAAACTAGTCTCCCTGTGACAAGGGTCGCTAGGAAGTGGGGATATATTTGATGACCTTACGCTACGGACCGTATCACTTGGATATATCAAACTATGTGAAGACTACATCATTCCAGTTTCCCCGACAACAAACATCAGCCCACCAATGACTTCAAAGCCCTTCTGAATTAAGATAAGTGGCCCATCAGATGTGGCGATAAGACAGAGGGGTGAGAATGAGTGAGGTCAAGGGCTCTCATTGTTGTAAACTGGAGGTCAAACTGAACGACATCAAAGAAGTGGCGGGGGAAGCGAAAGAGCAAAAACAAAAGACTGACGTCTGCCGAGGGTCGTTTGCTTTTTCAAAAAGCTCTGTACCCCCTGCTGTTCATTACCACCATACCTTGAACCCCCACCTCAGTCTCCACGGCAACCCTCGCACTTGACATCACAGCGACTGACAACCCCCAAACTCCTTTCATCCTCCTCTGGATGAACACGTCCTTGATCACATCAGCGCTAGGGGGTCTTGAAGGCGTGCGCCTACCAGCGCTTACACTAACCTCAGGAGTTCTAAAGGATAAAAATGACTCACATTGTCTGATCCGGAGAGCGAGGAGACGGAGGAGGCGGATGAGTGCTGCTGGGGACTGGAGATGGACATTGGCGAGTCTGCGCTTTGGGGGGACGCCGAGTCCCTCTGCGGCTCCTCTGACCCCACACCGCTGTCAAGCGCACAGACGGGGTCCTGATCAGACACCGGCTCCTTGGGAGTTGGCACTAGGGATGCAGAATGAAGGAATGTGTTGGAATAATTTGAAGTCTGGAACATATCCCCTAGGACAGTTTCACTGAGCTACAAATGGTACTAAAGATAGATCTAAAGAATTATACCTCCGTTATCCGCTCGAGCCAGATCTCTGCCACCCCATTTTTTGATGATCCACTCCCTATAGTCGATCACTTCCTGGGTCAACCTGATTATTCTTCCTAAGGTGCTACAAAAAAGGAACGAGAGAAGAGTTTCAGTGGCATGCCTTTTTTTTTTTTTAATCAATCACAACTCGCTTCTATGTTGTTATGTTTCGAACCTTTCAGAGTCTTTGTTGGGATACGATCGGGCGAGCGGTGACACGGCGTGACTGAGGACAGTGTAGGCGTAATCAAACACCTGTCTGACGTGCATGGCGCCGTACGAGCCCCTGCCCACATCGTTGCCTGCGTGGCGGGAAATTGGAATACAATCTATTGTTGTTTTTGCAGGGTTGTTGTTTCGATGTTCTGACAAAACACATACCTGGAAGCAATGGATCTTCGATGCAAAGCATGGACGGCCTGTAACTGTTGGTCACGGCCATGTCGTCTTTGGCAATGTATGCGCCTCCGTTTTTGATGCGAATCCCAGTTTTCAAGTAGTTAAAATGGCGACCGTACAACTCAAAAAACTCGATCAGCAGGAGGCCCAAGTTCTCGCTGGGGTTCCTGGCATCGATGCGAGGATGAAGCTGAGGAAAGACGCGTAAGGGAAACTCATTGCTTGGTGAACCCTGAAACTAGGATTGAAACTTGATTATTATTGCATATATACACAACATAAGGCTTCGTCTCGTTTCTCCTTTTTTTGTGAGTACCTGCAAGAAGCTTTTTTTTCTTCTTTTTTTTCTCAGTATTGTTCATTCGATTTGACATCATCATTGCTCTCCTTTTTTTTTTTAAAACAAATAAATTAAAAAAATAATAATAAAAATGTTTTTTTTTTCTCTTTAAAAAAAAAAAAAAAAAAAGTACCTGCAAGAAGCTGATGACCATGAGGATGAGGCAGTAAGAGCTTATTCCGCCCGTGAAGACTTCATTCAGATCTCTCTGCAGCAGGAACTGCTTCAGCACAAAGATCAGGTAAGGCAGCACCGGATACTTCTGAAAGTGGACGGGGAAATACGTGTTGATATGTTGTCACCTTGCTGAATTGTTGGAAAAATAAAAATAAAAATTGGATGGTATCACATTAATGACACAGGGTCCGACATTAATGGTGCAGTGTGGCAGTATAACACTATCAGTTTCCGTAGTGTAGTGGTTATCACGTTCGCCTAACACGCGAAAGGTCCCCGGTTCGAGACCGGGCGGAAACACACTTTTGCCAACTCAGTGGCCTTGTGGTAGAGTGTCCGCCCTGAGACTGGGAGGTTGTGGGTTCAATCCCCGGCCGGGTCATACCAAAGACTATAAAAATGGGACCCATTGCCTCCCTGCTTGACACTCAGTATAAAGGGTTGGAATTGGGGGTGGGGTTAGATCACCATGTGATTCCCGAGCGCAATCATTGCTGCTCACCGCTCCCTCAGGGGATGGGTCAAATGCGGAGAACGAATTTCGCCCCCACTTAGTTGGGTGTGACAATCAGTGGAATTTACCTTTACCTATTTACCTGTCTTGGGCCACCACGTACATTACAGACACTTGCCAGACCGGGTTATTAGAAATGTAATAAATGGTATGGGATTTTTTTTACTAGGTTTTAGGTGAACTAAAGAATACACACACACACACTCGCACAAACAAAAAAGAAAAGAAAAAGAGAGAGCAATGATGATCACATGTCAAATCGGTAAAATTACCGAATGAACAATACTGAGCTCTCCAGGAAAAAAAAATAAAATGTAATAAATCATATGATCAAATCAACATGTACATGTCTCTGAAACGTAATCCTGATCTGATTGTAAAAAAAATATAATCCTAATAAAAATTTTCGACTCAGGTGGGTCTGCCGCAGTGCCAAACATTCACATCTGTTTTTGTTCTGCTTTTTCCACACCTATGTTTATATCAATATATCTACGAGGCTCCCTAGAAGTGTTATTATGCACTCGGTTAAAAAAAACAAAAACCCGCAGCAGGCCTGTAGACAGGAACTGCACACATTCGTGTTCATTTTCCAATTAAGAAGGCTGCAAAAACCTGTGGCGCTTCGCGTGTGTCTGCGGCTTGGCTGACTTTTAAAAAAGCTGCCAGAGTAGGAAAGCCCTCCTCCTCTATCCGCCCTACGATAAGACTGCAGCACAGCCTCACTCCCTCGCACATTAACGACACGCTCGTGGGGGGGAAGGCGGGGGTTTGATTGAGTGTGGCTGTCAGTGGCGGGCTTTCAAGCCGCGGCACGCAATCCCGGCACAAGCGCGACGCCACATAAACAAACGAACAAAAGCCAAAGGATGACATCTTGCTAAAAGATCTGCACCTGGAATTCCTGGGTTGTGCTGGCTAAAACAAGCATGACTAAAGCGGGTAGACATCCGCCCTCAGGACGAGAGACATTCGGAGTACATAAGCGGCAACCTTGCAGACATTCAGCAAGCACGAAATCTGGGGTTGCTTCCAGGATCCGATGAGGCAAAAGCGAGTCAAGTGTATGGCTTTGAACTGCTGGCCGGCCACAATACACAGAGGGGAATTTCCAAAGTTCTATATTTAGATGCCACTCCAAAACAGTAATTATGCGACGCCACTGGCGCTTGGTTTGATTTAAATACGTCTGCATGACCCCCTTTGCCGCTCTCTTCCATTCTTCATCTGCATGGCTTGCTTCTAACTGGCATTTATTTCTTGGTACAGTGGAACGTCCAGACTCCAGAGTCAATCAAATTCCCGTAAAAAGTGGTACAAGTTGGGAGTTAAACCAGATATTTTCTGGACAAAATATGCCTCAAATGTCAAAAGCTAAACTAGGGAGTTCAAACTGTCAGTCAGCAAATCTCATGAGACGTCAGCTTACTTTATGCAAGTTTGTGATGCCATGAGTGATGGCAATGAGGTAAAGAGTGATTTTGAGCATAGAAGGGGAAATTCACTGCAATCTGCAAGGAAAACATTGTACTATATTACTACTTTTTTTTTTTTTTTAACAAGCTGATGTTAACGAATAATACTTTTTAAGACAAAGTACAAGTATTACAAGTACATTTGAGTAAAAATTCCAAATACTGTGTTTCCTCACTTTTCGCGGGTGATATGTTCCATGCCCGCCCGCAATAGGTGAATTTCGCTAACTAGAGGTTGTAAAATAAAAAATAAAAAATATAAAAAAATCACAAATACTGTCTGTCAACTTAAAACTCACAAAATATTGAGGTAGAACCCGAGGTAAACCCCGCAATGTACGAGTGAACCTTGAAGTAGCCATTAGGTCTTGCAATTGTGATGAACAAGGTATTTCAGTTACGGCGTGTGGTATCGCAGTCTGAACACAAGGGGGCAATATGTAGGAGTGCATACAGAAGATAAATAAAAGATGCATACGAAATAAGAGAACACGAAGGGCGGAGAGTTTAACATATTTTTAAACTTGCGTGACAGTAAATGTTACTATAAAAACGAAAGCTCGAGTCTGAACAAATTATTTCACTTGACATTTTCTATGGGGGAGATGATTTAAAAATTTGAATGTAGTAGTCAACCAGCAGCAAGAAAACAATTACGTTCCACTTTTCTTGTATGATTAACCTCACCTGAACATAATCTTTAATGAAGCTCGCCGCCTTGACGCCAGTCTCCACGTTGAAGCTGATGTCCACTTTCACCTCAGTTTCCTGGTCTGTCAGTTTGATGATCGGCACCTGAAAAACGCCGCAGAGACAGAAGTGGCCAAATTAGAGCTCTCCGTCCGTCAAGAAACTTAAGGAGTAGAAAGCAAAGATTTTTTGTTTTCAAATGTAGGAAGTGTAAGTTGAAAGCGGTCTGAAAAAAAAAAAATCAGGGATGTGATTTGACCAAAGTGAAATTAGCTGAAAATTTAGCCGGGGGTCTGGGGGCCGCTGGCACCCAGCTAGGTCCAGGTGCCTGGTGGGGGGACACGGCCCCGGAGCTCATGGGTTT